>NW_028301576.1:24937500-25130000 GCF_042242905.1 Orbicella faveolata
GAAAACTTAATTCTGGATATTGGAAGAAGTAACTGTCTGGATATCACTTAGAGGAGAAGTATGGAGTTCCAATATCTCTTCAGAGGTGAACACTTTTCAATATGATGGTCAATAGAAAAAACAATCAGAATTGAAGTTCTTATATATTGCCTTAAGTGACAATTGTACGATTAGTTAGCAGCAGTACTTGTTGCCTGAGAAGTAAGTGACAGGGTTTGTACACCTTTTCAGGCCAAAAATTCAAGGACTTTCCAGGACCCTACTTTGAAATTTCAAGGGCTTTTCTTTTAGTGTTGAAAGCTATGTTTCAGGCATAGACATGTGCACATGCAGAAATGCCAGACAGCGAGAGCTTGGAAACATGTGCAAACCAGACATTTGCTGTGCATTTGTGGCTCAATGGACATGTGTGAGAATAAGGAGAAAGCACTAGGACAAAAAACCAATTTTGAGTACTTTCACCCTTGAAATTGGACTGCTGAATTTAAAGGGTTTTCAAGATGCTCATGAACCCAGAAGTGAAAATATTAGAGTAAACTACATGT
Organism: Orbicella faveolata; assembly: GCF_042242905.1. Taxonomy (NCBI): domain Eukaryota; kingdom Metazoa; phylum Cnidaria; class Anthozoa; order Scleractinia; family Merulinidae; genus Orbicella; species Orbicella faveolata. The sequence goes on from NW_028301576.1 coordinate 24,938,046, forward strand.
TATTACTCAATTTGTCAAAATCTACTACTTGCCAAAAAGTTAGGCTATGTGCCTTGTTGTACCAGAGTTTTTTTGGAAAGTCAATCCAGTTTCTATGTGCATTTAAAAATATGTACCTTTGCTATAATATAGTGGCCTGCGTGGCAATGGGGAAGGGGTATGGAGGGTGCACTCACACCAGTCCCTCAGTACCTATTCCCACTCATAATTAGGTATGGGGTTTGGGGAAGAGAACATATGTTTGAGGAATGGCGATGAAATTGCAGGTTTCCAAGGTCAAAATTTTGATGAAGGAAGGATTGTCAATTTTTTCTTTCCAGATGAAAGGACGCTATAGACACCGTTAAGTTATTCTGGGCAGAGAATATAAATTTCGTCTTATTGTTGTTTTAAGTGAAAGCATACTTACATGAAATTATTGGTTTACAACCACAAGAAATACACTCAAAAATATTTTAATGATTGGCTTAGAGTTCAATCGCTTAGAAAATAACAAGGCGAAAGTTTAAATAACACGAGTTTTTGAAATTGTTGTTCAGTGTTCCATGTTCCTGAACAAACTGGCGATTGGTTTAGAGTTCAATCCCTGACACAACACACAAGTTAAAATCACACAAGTTTCCAAAACCTAAACAATTGGTTCAGAGTTCGCTTACATCTAATAACAAGACAAAAGTTGAAATACTGCAAATTTCCAAAATTGTTCTTCAGTGTTCTGTGTTCCTGAACAAACTAACAATTAGTTTAGAGTTCAATCTCTGACACAACATACAAGTTGAAATAACACAAGTTTCCAAAATCTAGACAATTGGTTTAGAGTTCACTAACACGTAATAACAATCCTTGACCGGTATTGTTCAGTTGAGATCCCCATACTTACTTTTGTCATTTTGAAATATGTCTCCATGAATTCTCAACAGTGCAAGGAGAATGTAACTACAATACAGCTTATTTCACTTTGATACATTCAGCTTCAGACACTTTTAAACACTTTCAAACACTTTGAGACACTCAGTGGTGCAGTCTGCACCGATACAATCACCTGAAATCACTCAAGACCATGCTTACAACCAAGATGGCTGACCCAGACTAATGCGCTGTAGCACACTAGACCATGTGACAGGCGCTTGACTCTCATGGACAAATAAATCCGATCATGCCATAATGTGGCTACACACTTTGTGTAAGCCACACAGAAAGTGATTGTCAGATGTTCGTACATTGTATTAAATTCAGTTATTGGCCTGGTTGTAACCCAAATACCTAAAGTCAGCTATACAATAACAAGATAACATTTATTAAAAAAACTTTATTTCTTTGATCACCCTTGACCAATGATTTTAGCAAGTCTTGAATTTTAATTGCTTACCATTTTTTGGTTTGAGGATATATACAAATTATTTTCCATTGACACACTCTTGCAAAGACATACTTGATTTTGTATTAAGATTCCTTTACATAACTTAGTATTCACGTGGATATAAAAACCCTCTGTTCTGGTAGGGTTTAGTTAAAAAAAATTATTTCTTTACGAATCAAGCTGTGACAGTTTCTCCTAGGTGATTAAATCTATATTTTCAGCACTTGTCTGCCTCATGCCATTGGTATTGTAAGGAGAAAATAATTATTATTGTTGGGGGTTAAAGATATTAAGATACAACTGCTATCCTTGAGAAACAGGGGGTAACCCAATATCAAAACAATGAAATCATTGTCTTGCCGATGTTCTGTTTCTGGCTGGAAGAAATGACGGACTGGCAGCAAATATGGATTGATCTACCCTGGTATTTCTAACAAGACAGTGCAAACAGTATGGGTTCTTTGTCAGGTTATCACAATCTTCATCGTCACTTCCACAGCCTGGTGGTGGTTCATCAAATGATGGTAAGAAGTCCACCGAGAACCTCTCATTCAGAGTATGGTAAAAGAAGGGAAGATCCATACATTTTCTAAATTCCCTAAAAATGTAGAATTAAAGAAGGGTCATTCAAAGCTTTCCCTACATCAATGTGTAGTCACTGACATGGTTACCACAGACATTGCTTTTAATTTCAAAACTGCCTGACTTTTAACTGATAACAATAAAATTTCCCTGACCAGAAAAATGCAAAATGTCAGGTCTAGTTTCTACCAGCCTTTAATAGTAATTTAAATAAGCAGGGTTCGACATCTGATCAGCTGTATTAGTAGCCAGCAGGCTAGTCATTTCTGAAATCTACTAGCCCGAAATGCAACTTTGTAGCCCAGGTCTGTTTCCCTATCAGGCTCTATTTTCACATTCCTTACTTTGCCCCTTACAACATACATGAAAAGAAAGACTGATCAAGCATGGGCCCTATTGGTTTTAGCTTAAAATTTTTGTTTCAACTGAACATGAACCGGAGCGATCATACCTTCTGCAAATGTCACAGAGCATCTTACCCTCACTGTTAATAACATGATACTGGAGCGACGAAAAACTTCCTTTCCACGATAGATTAAATGCTCTTTTCCTTTTATTGCTCCCATTTTTCCTGCTTTTTTTGCTCTTTGGTTTCACTGGTCTTCCCCTTTTTGCTTGGCGACACTGCTTTATTGCTCCATCTTCTCTACAATCGCTTCAAGTGCGAGGCAGTGTGCAAGGCGTTGCAAGATTGGTAGGGAGAGAACTGGGGAGTACATTTTCCAGTAAGTGTAGGGTCTGGGTTCCAGTGATATTTTACAGCAAGATAGACGCCACAGAGTGGTACTTTTGTACTTTCTTTATTAATATTATCCTTACAATTGAAAGTTTTTTTGTTTTCTTTGACAATTATGAACTTAAAACACACGCAATAAATATTAATTCTTTAAATTTTTCTACTAGCCCATGGGCTATTAAACATGACATTTTACTAGCCCGACTTCATTTCTACTAGCCTCGGGCTACTGGGCTAGCGGAGATGTCAAACTCTGAATAAGCCATGTTAAATTATTTCAATAGATCAATTATGATATATTAAAATTCAGCCTTAAGTAATAGACCTCAGTACGAGGCTCTGGTGAATAAATACAGAGTTTGGGAGTTTTATTCCCCAGAGCCTCGTACTGAGGTCTATTATTTTAGGCAGAATTTTTATATTATATCAAAATTGGGCTATTTTCCTTGACTTTTCTTCAAAATATCAATTTTCCCTGAATCAAAATAAAATTCCCCAGCTTTTCCCTGGCCTTGAAGAATTTTGAATGCCCTGACCTTTGACAACCTTGACTGAATAATCCATGATGAACAAAATTAGTCTTTTTAAAACAGTAGTTAATTTTTATGTCACAATTTCAGAACATTTCTTCCCAACGGTAAAACCCAGGCATGAGATAGAAGTGGCCATGATATTCACAGGATCCAACACATGTACATATTGCACAATCTTCCTCTACTTTAGCTTGAAATCCTTGAGGGTGAAATATGGACCCAACCAAGTGTGGCACACACCATAAAAACACTCGAGGTCATCAGTTTCCGATGTTCGGGGATTCTCCACATAGCCAATTTCTTGATTTTGTCACCAATGAAACTCTTGATTTTCAATGTTGGTTGTCACTTCATTGATGGTTTCTCGAGAAAACCCTCTCAGACTCCCTATAGGCCTACAAATTCAAACCAGAGTAAACAATGTCAATTTCTTGTATTATGTGCTATAGAACATTCATTTCCATGGATGAGGCAGCAAATTGCAATGAAGACACAGTTCAATGAAGATTCTACATGTATTTCTTTTCTCATTCTTTTCCCACGTTTTCTTTTTCTTTTTCTTTTATTCACTTTTTTTCTACCTGTCTATTTTTCTATTTATTATAGTAATAATCACAGTAATTATAGTAATGATAATAATAATAAGTAAAAAAGAAAAGTGTTTGTAACTATTGATAGAATGGCCCGCCTAGAATAGCATAGTTATCTGCGGGCCAGTCCAACTGTAAAATGAACTTTCATTAAGAAATGAAAAAATGATTGAAAAAACGATTGATTGATTAAAAAGTCAACAATCAAAACACATTACGGAAAGGGTTTGTGATGATTTTCATTCACAAGGTTATATTTTCTTAAACATGTTTACAATGCTTTTCGTGCCACATTCTTGTTGTACTTTATCTACACAGATCTTTCAATGATTTACCGTTAACCTGCACTGCTCTGGTGGAATAAACTGCATATTACAGGGATATGTCAATAATAGTTTATGGGCGTAAATTTACTTGTTTATGTCAAATGTAGACAGATCATAATTGTCCTGATGCCAAGGGATCCACTCATCAAGGATGTAATTAAGCATTTGATAGTTCTGCCTGCATCTTTGTAGTCGACTGAGGCCATGTCCACCAGATGCTTCGTGCCATAAAGCTACCGTCTCAACATATTCTGCTTCTGCAAGGTAGTGGTTGTCTTTGCAAAATGTGGCCACAGGAAAAAAGAACAATTTCTCAGCATCTGGTACTGACTGCTTGCTTGAACCCAACAATGCTGCATGGGTGAGTCCTGTCATGGGGTTGCGCATGGCTTCATCAAACCTTTCATAAAATGAGCTCACTGTTGTTGCCATCCCTGGTGTGCTTAGCAATCCTCTTTAGTAAGTGGTTGTGGTCTGCTCTTTCATGGTGAATGTCTCCAGTGATTGGGTCCACCTCTGGCACATAAGTGTACAGGCTGAAGTCAATACCTTGATCTTTCCAGTGTTGGACATCACATCTGAACTGGTACATGGCCACCACAGATCTTAGTTTGTCAAGCAAGCTTTCAAGTGTGTCCTCTCTGAAGGGGTATGGTGCATACCCAACAGGGACCAGTTTCCCTCTAACAAATGTTACTGCATCTTCCAAGTTCAACATCTGGTTGTTTCTCAGCTCATGTAGTTGAAAAATAACCTTACGCGGGATAGCTGAATTTGGAAGGGCCACAACTGGAAGACCATTGCCATCAACTGCATTTATTGAAACTTTGTATGATTACTTGAAATGAGTCTTACTAGTTCATTTGATTTTAATTTCAAGTGCCATTTTAATTGAAAAGATTATTAAATATAACCATTAAACAACACTATTGCAACTGCACTCAAGACATCACGAACAATAAAAAACAATGTCAACTGATTTTGAGGATCTTTTGACTGCCAATCATCCTACAGTTCAACCCCTATTAAACAGCCAGGGAAATGAATAGTGGGCCCTTAAAAGGGGTTGGCCACGTAATAGAGGTTAAAACAATAGAAAAGCCCTCATCGGGACTTGATTACTGGCTGCCTACTAGGGTGGCTGTTAATAAGTGGCCACTAAATAGGGGTTTGACCGTAGTACTAAAGAACTTGTCTGAGGAATATTAGCAAAATTGTACATTAGGAAACTATGATCTAAAATCCAGGTCACAGGACACCAAAACAAAATAGTGGTCAAATATGGCCTACAGTGTTTAGGACGGAAACTATACTGTTAATAACCCCTTGCAATTCAAGCAACTGTAACAGAGTTGTTTCACTCATCTTGCTGACACTGTCATGAGCATCATGAGCTAGCTGCCAAATGTGCAGCAGGTGGGTCTCACCCCTCCTCCTTAACTGCTCAAACTCACCATCAGTACTGGTACCTACAGATAGCAGAAAAAAAAGACATTCAAAACAAAGGAGCTTAAGCAACAATGTTTGTGAGCAATGGGCAACCAGGAGAGGAAGGTTCTTATTTGGTGCCTGTAATTGACTTTTTGTCAACAATATCATCTAGGCAATTGTAGATGCTAAAACGAGGGATGGTCTCTTAATCCAGGCATAAGGATATCCTTCCTTGAATTGGTTAGCAAGATTGACAAAAACCAAACTGGGACAGAACAGACATGCTATACCTATTCATATCATTTTTGTTCATTATGTCAAAAAATAGTACACACCAACAACTTTGAGATGTGCCTTAGTCGTTTCAATTTTGATTTTCTTGGTGAGATCCCTCACTTCCTGGTCTCTAATCTCTTTATAAGGCACATACTGGGTGGGAATGGCGTAAGCTTTGCAGATGCGCTGCTTGTCGGCCACCATGAAAACAAGAATGTGTGTTGCACAAATCTGCTTTTTCTGGAAGAGGTTTTGCAAGAATTGCAAATAGCCAGGGGATTGTTTCAGCCACAGGCTCCAGTTAGATGCTCGTGGTGCTTGTGATCGCGACAAATTCAAGTCAGCAATGAAAGTAATGATTTGCTCCGTGAAGAAGGATGCCTGTTCCAACAGTGTTTGAAATTCTACAATGCCCCAAGCAAGGCTTTTCAGAGTCTCAACTGGAGTGCAGGGGCTGTGGAACTTTGAATGAAAAGACTCTCAGACTGCTCGTTTTTGGAGACCATCATCAAGAAATTCAATGTCTTCCTCTAGGGTAGCAATCAGTGCTGCAAATGCGATAACTAAATCTTCCCTGCTTATGTTATTGTCTTCACTTATTGTTTCACAGCTCGATATTCTTGCTTCATACTCCCTCCGTATATCTTGCAGCTTACCATCCAGCAAATCCACGTCACCATTCAACTCTTGTCGCAATGACTCCTGTAAGGCTGCTTTCACATCAGTCCCATCAGTCTTTATCCAAAAGCGACCCTTGAGGTTGCATTTCACTGATTATTTTACTGCTTCTATCTGAAAACCAAAAACATAACATATAACCAAATTAATGAAGTGCTTGCTTGTTACACTAACAACAACAACAACTTTATTTATTTACTCATATGTTTACAATTTTATAAAAACTACTCTGGAGAAAATTGAAAAAACAATATCCATGACAACACAAACACAAATTGACTGGTATTCCTTTTCATGAATTTCTACAACTGGTGTTTTAATGTTCATCAGTTTTCCAAATGGCATTCCTCTATAACTTTATTTGAACTGAACGTTTGATACTTCTTGCTAGGATTCAATTTGTACAGACATTATTTCAATTTTCATTCAGAATATAGTTTGTGTCCACAAACCAAACAACTAAACCATTTTGAATGAATAATTTCAAATTGGCTTCTTACCTGGATTTCTGGCTTGGTGCTAAATGGTGACTTCTGCATACTTTTGTTCTGAGTTTGAGTACTTACACAGGGAACATTTGCCCTTGCCTGAAATAAGAAGTATTATTATAACTGAATGAAAAATTAACTTGTATCTTTTTCCTATGAAAGCATACAAGGGTTATTTGTAATGAGTAATGTAATATAAAACTGGGACTTACTAACCTCATGGTGAGAGCTACACACCTCTTTCAGTGACGCCTATTTATATGTAGTCTCAACATAACTGTCCACTCAGAACTGTGTACAGTGTTACTTTTCTGATTAAACTCACTTTCTAAGTAAACGTGGATGTCAATGAATAACTTTTAATTACCTTTCTTGGCCGCCCATGTCTTTCCTATTACAACCACTCCGCATAGGCCCACGAAAGAGGCGCTTAAATTTGCCCCTACCAAACTCAGTGTCTAAGGTGTCCTGCCACATGTTATAGTCAGGGGTGCTTATTTTCCTTTGTTCTTTTTCATGTTAATATATGATAATGAATATAAAAGAAAATAACATAAAAATTGAACCAAGGATAAAATTGAACTACAACATAATTTTTATATAATACTGTAGAGACAAAACTACTTGTAATCATTGATATTGTGAGATATCAACAATCATTATTTATTCAAACAAGTTGTCGACATCGCATGGCCTTCTTAATATGTCAACACCTAGTTTTCCTACAGGCATTCTAGGTGCTGGTATCAACTTGCCATCTTTATTTATTTGGTGGGCAGGAGTCCAACTCAACACAGGTTTTATTTTCAGATGGGATTCTACTGCTTGCCCCTGGCCATGATCATTAAGAAAATACCAACAATAGTCTGGAAGGGAGTTCAACAAAGACAGCTCTTCTCTTTTATACAGCTTTAACCCTTCATGATCTGAATCCACCCTCTTGTTCTTGCTGACATAGCACACAAATCTAGTTCCATGGGTATGTATACTGGTCAGGGCTCAAAATTAATTTTTTGGACTACTAACCCTTCGGGTTAGTGCACATAAATTTTACTAACCAAATTATAAAGTTTGTTATCCAAGAATTGGTTCATGAATTTTAAATATATTAATAGAAAATTGTGCCAATAAATGGGACAAACTAATGTATGGATGGTTCATATTACATTGTGACCCTTAAAGTAAAATATAGGCAAGTTAACACTTGTTTACATTGTCTTTTCTTTTCTGTTTGTGTTTCGACCAAGAAATCTTATATAGACAAGTTCCAGGTCCTTGTTACATGTATCTGTCCCACTATCAGCCATGACTGAAATAAAGCGTGATCCATTCACCTGCTTTGATTCTGCATCTTTCATAACACTATTATTGTTTCAACAAAAATATGACAACCTTTGTCATTAATGTAAGTGTCCTCCAGAGACAAACCATTTTTCACATTGAGTTTACATAAATTTGCAAAGTCACTAAATGGTCGTTCACAGTTCGCAATGTAATAAGAGCTGTTGAAAAGCTTTTACACCCTCTCCTCAGTTTCAGGTGACATTTGCCTCAAAGCTTATACAATGTCCCTTGAACCTTTTTCCTGTTTGGCAATTTGCTGTTTGGCTGCATAGCATGTCTCATGCTTACGACTGCTTGGGTGTGCTTTTATGTTTCCGATATGTAAAGCCTGACTACCTGTGATAAACGAAGTGCTCTTGTCATTGAGAGAGGAAAATTCATGACAAAAACTGCAAGACATTGTTTGTTTAGACTTGTTGAACTGCAACCAGGAAAAAACCTTTCTCCATTCTTGGTGAAAAGTTCTTCCTTCTTCTTTTCACTTTTCTTCATAGCACTTCTGGGAGTCTTCTGTAGTGTTCAAAACTGTACCTGTTTGTTGTGGTTTTTCGTGATCTACCGTTTCCTCTTCATAACTTTCAGGCGGCGGTCTTTTTCTGATAAAACTGTCCAACGATTTCTGCATCTATTCTGTATAATGACCAGTTTGCACTAACGAGCCACTTATGGAAAAAAACAAAACAAAACAAAACAAATGCTGAAATAAGCAAAATGGCATAAGTAATTTTATAATGGTTGTGTCTTTTTTTAAGGTTGTGTCTGGTTACCTTGAGTTCTGCAAAGTGAGCATTTTTCGTTGTTTGATTATGCTGTAAGCATATCTTTCAGAACAACAAATTGTTCACGATAGAAAACAATCTTTTGCCAAAAAAAAAAACAACAAAAAACAGCAGCCTTTCGTGAAAATTAATATATATTTGTCAGAAGATTTTCTATGGATGCAAATAATACTTAATTTAATGAAAAGTTTTACTAAGCATGTCGTGTTACTTGGGCACATTTTTAGTAACCAAACGTTGAAAACCACTAACTGTTACCGTTAATTTTGAGCCCTGCTGGTGCAAGTGATTTTGACTTAAGGCCTGCAAGAATCGCCGACTAAAAGTGCTGGCCAACCTCATGCAGTCTTACTTGACTTGATCTTGGTGGTTTTTCATCGCTCCTGCAAATTCATGATGTCTATCAGTTTCATAATCTCAGGAAAATAAAATTGAGAACTTCTGAAGCAGGGTTTCTAAGGTAAAACTGACCTCTAAAGTTCTGGTGTCAGATGAGACGACGGCTGCCATGTGCAGCTCTCCAGAGGTCAACCTTCCCACTTTATCAGATGCTCATGATCCTTAGCAATACAAATGTTTACGTATAAGTACCTCTCAATCACAAAATAGTAATAAAAAAAAATCTGGCTTTTTTTAAACTTCGCATTTATTTATTTCCACATAGGACTTAAACCAATCCATCAGATTATCAATCTTTATAATATAAACCTAGAATTTTATCCTCCTTTGCTCGAAAGTCTGTTAATACTCACATTCCGAACCTTTTGGCGATGAATTAGTCGTTCCACATACATCTGTGGGTATGTTTTCTGCCTCTTCTTATGCGTACGGTACAACACCACAGATGATAGATTATGTAGTTGTTGGTAATAAATTTCACTCACACGGCAGCTCACACATCTCTTTATACCCATGGCCGCCATATAGGATTCACAGGGAGCACCGCTGATGCTGTGCAGATTCCTCATGATCAGAATTGTTGGCGATGGAATGCATGACTTCTAGAAATGTGACATGTTAATGACACTATAAAGATTGGCCTATGTATTGCAAGTTTCACATGTCCATTTGTAATCTTTCCTTGGCGTTCCTTTCAATTTTGTACATAACTTGAAAAATCCAATTCAATAGTAAATAACTCAATGACGTACTCAACTTGAAGGGAATAAGAAAGAAAGCAAGAGGGAAAGTAAGAAGGAGGGTAAGAAGGAGGGAAAAGAAGCAAGGAGAGGATCTGTTTTCAAAGCCTTGATCCTAACCCTTAGACATGATGGAGACACATCCGAATCAATTGCAATGTCAGCTACCCCCTGGTGGATAGCTAGCGAAAAGCTAGCCCAATTAGGAACAGTTAACTCTGTGGAGTGAAGGAAACCAAAGTAAGCCAAATCATGCGCTGCGCAAACCATATAATAGTCTGCTGTACTCAGGTCCAAAAACCGGAAAATCGCATCCATGAGGTTGTCCCGTAACCTGTAGGCGTAATGGCGAAGGGTCACCTTCTGAGCACTCGCTACAACTGCAAGCAATCAACAAGAGGATCAGGAAAACTGATTTTGATATGCAGAGAGTGTACGGCTGACAGATACTGTATTTACCCATGTACGAGTCGAATTCATGTATGAGTCAACCCCACATTTTCAAGGCCTCAAATTTTCCCAGAAGCTTATCTCTTATTCCTGAGATTATTTTGTGGATGCAGCGGACAAAAAACAAGAGAAAGATGCAACTGTGTCAAGTTCATTAGCATTCAGTTTGTCATTGTGCATACACAAACACTTCAGTTTGCTTGAGGAATTTTTCCCATATTTTTAAGTCAGCCGCAAGTCCTGTTTTGAGCGATACGGATAGAAGGGCACCTACGTTGCTCAAAATCATACTGGACAGGCATGGGGCAGTAAACGTAGAGACAAAAGAAAGCACTACAAGTGCTTGCCTACATTGTGGGGCTGTGGAAAAACTTTGTGATTGGGTGGTGGAAACCTGGCTCCTGAATGGAGGAAGGCAGCCATATGGCACCAAGGTTTAGTTTTTCTGATATGGGTTTTTGTCCCTGAAGCATTCCACATTCTGAATAACAGGCCACAGCTATTTCATAATGAATAGTTTCATCTTCAGTTGGAATTGAGGTTGATACCCAAGTCGATGAAAGCCCCTACAATTTTTCAACTCGCTGTAGTTGCATGATTAGATGTTTAACAAAATCACACAGAACAGCAGTATGTTCGGATTATCTACCCAGCCTACAGTTGGTATGGGTACTAAATTATAAATGAATAGAGGACGTAAATGTGACCAATTCTGTTGTAACATGCTCCCCAAAAGTAAATTCATTATTAGTGTGCAGTAACCACTATAGCACCCAACCAACATGAAAATTCAATGGGTAAAAAATGATTTACAAGATTTAATGATAGCATGGTCTGAGTAAAATTGTATTCATGTAGTGTATGTTCGCAGCATACAAAACATCTCATGTACTAGGCCTATTGGAAAGCAAGGACATACCTTTTAATATAGAAACCTGTAACTCCAATATGGACAATACTGCCCAGAGCAATTCAAATAAATGCCATCAATGAGAAAGGGGCTGCACTGTCTATCATCAAAAAGCACCTTAAGCATTTTATTGAAAGCGGTGACCCTATTGATATCTTCCCAAGGCAAACCTGTGCCATGGTGCTGTCGAAGAAGGACTTTGCTAACACTGACAGTATTAGAGAAGTCAACAGACTGCAAAAAATATACCAAGTCTAAAAGCTCCCTCATGGCAACATAGGGAGATTGAGAACTTAAATCATTTGCCCTGATCTCACAAATAAATACGCTGTGAGAGGTTTGTGAGCAAAAGGAAGCCGTAATTTGCGGTCCTATTGCAGAATAGTCAATCCACCAATGCCATGCAATGAAACAGTAGAGGTTTGAGTTACAGTGTAACAAACTCAACCAGGCCACCCAACATTTTCTGCCAATCACGAGTTTTTTTTTTTACATACAAAAGAACAAAAGAATTGGAGTTTGTTCATTTTGGACCAATCACAAAAGAGGGACTTACGGCGAAAAGTTGTTTATTTCCGTCAACGAAAAGGCAACTAATAAACTCATCACTGCAAAGAAACTACTTGCTGCTCTTTCTCTTGCAGCCTTGAATACGTTGAATTCATTCTTTGACTTTTCTTGCCTTTTCACCAAGCCTTTAACCACTTGCTGTTGTATTTCTGCCCTAACTTCTGGATGTTTATCGTGGTTGTTGTAGAAGGAAATTCCTTTACATGGACCTTTGCTGTATTTGTGTCCTGCAGTGTGACAAAAAGTACTCAGCTTTTGCTGTTCTGCGCTTCCATTTTCATAATTTTCGAATGCTTGCATTTTCGACATCAATAAACCTCGTGCCCCTTGTATCTGTGCAGCCAAAAGCTCACTATCTTGCTTAAGTTCTGTGTCTGGCTTCTGAAGATAAGAACTTGTCTAATTACAGACTTGCGGAGCTTTTTTATCTTCAGCAGTTTCACTTTCACAATTTGTGCTAACAGTGCTGGTGTTAGTCAGGCAGCTGTAGAATTTGTTGAACACCACCAGGTTTGACGCTTGCATAGGTGATGACACTGAACTTCCAGGGGAACCTTGTGTGGACGAAGGGATGAACTCTCTGGGTGGCAAAGTCTGCTTTTTGTCCAGGATTTTTTGCCATTTCAGCTGTTTGAGTTCAGTCTCAATGATTATTTTTCCGCCAACAACAGTTTATGCGGTGAGGGAAACAACACATCTAGATCTGATGATCTAATGTACTTTAGGGAACTTGTTTTTCGAAAACCTCGGCTTTCAAACTCTACTGCTAATCTTTTCAGTCCAAGTCCTTTAGAAATTGAACGTAACCAGGGGAAACCTTCGACTTTGCTTTGCAGATGTTCCAAATTCTTCAAGTGGGTGCCACGCAAATGATTTGCACAGGAACTGTCTTGGAAAACAGTTAGACCGATGAAAATTTGGCCTCTGCATTCCACAGTGCCTTGACAAATTGATGGTACAAATATGCAAATTTTGTGTTGACCTTAGACCTTCAAGTAACATGTAATTTTCAGGGGCTTTAGTCGTGCAAAGTATAGTGTTTTCTGTACCTTTACCAAACCTCAAATGGAACATCCAACAACTGGAAATTGCTGCCACTTTATTTCCTATCATTGATACTTCTACAATGTTATTCTGTTATTATATTGCTATATGTGATGGCGATTTGATCTTGATTTTTTTTACAAGCAAGTCAGGAAATCAATGCGATATTTTTCTCAAAGCCTCGGAATTTTTTTTGTCTGGGTATTGAAATAAATTCTTAATCAGAATTTTGCAGTGAGATTCTGCTGCAGGCCTCATAGATGGCAATTTCTGTTTAATTTTCTGCTAACATATGATGGCGATTGAGGAAAGCTTTAATCTGGTTGAAACAAAACTCGTAAGTGTTCAAGTGCGGAAAGTATGCAGGCCGGAACAGCAGATTAACTCCATATTCAGCCAGCACATTTCTCAAAACCATCTCAGTAACTCTGCCATGATGAAAAGGACAGGAAGTTTTTCCTGGTGGAGCTAAAATTTCTTTGGCTGAAGGACTGCATGTTAGTTACCTCTGCAAGATTAGCGGTATTGCTATAATAGTTACTAGAAAAGAGAATCCCAGCACTAAGGAGTAAATTTCCTGCAGCCACGGAAGTTGTAAATGGCTGTGTTTGCCACCATAGTGGCTGGTTGCAACAACGGCAGCTTTCATTGGTTGTGACTAACTGGTTAGTTTTCAGAGTTGTGCTATCTACGCCACATCCACAATTTGCACAATGCATGTGGTGAGAGAAAGGTCTTTTTGCATTTGGAAACTGCATAACATTAGGGCCTGGTTCAGCAGATAGGTAGTTGGAGGCATAGCAATGCAGTCCATGCATTACAGTGTCATGCAGGTCATGCATTGGAGCATGAGGAGTAGTTGCTATGGGGATTGATTTAAATTTCTGGGGGGAATGCAAGCTAAGGGGCAAATATGTTTGACAACCTTGATGTACTATTGTTATTCCCATGTCTGTAGAGGCATTGACCAGGAGTGTCCTCAAATCAGATAGTTTTCTTTTCTTCCTTTGTGGTTTGTTTTTGTAATTGAAACTTGAGCACAGGATCTGATTCTCATCATCTTGAACTAATGTCACGGCATGAATAGGCTGTGCAGCTTTGGGTGTGGTTTGTCCTGATTTTTGCAAGTTACCATCACAAATTTCCAACATTTGATTAAGTACCTAAGAATAATAAAACCAAAAAGTTTGGAAGCAAAATTTCAAATGTTTTAACTTTGCTCAAAACAATGAGGCACCCAAGAGGTAAGCAGAATCTGTTTCTCATGTGAACACTAACCTATGCAACTTACCTCTTGATGCTGAGCTCTACTTCCTCACTGCTCACTAGCAGGCTTTTAGCTTAGTTGTTGTGTGTGTGTGGAAACAAGGTGGGAATAGCATCCTGTTTTATACAATATCTATTTGAATTGTTTGGCAAAAGATGTAGTTGGTTCTCACTTTCAAAACATGTTGGATCAAAGTGGTCAGAACAGATGTGACTGGTGCATAAGGAATGCCACACTGTCCACACACAGATTTTTCAAAGGTGTGGTCTTCATTCCTTTTCCAGCCAACTTTTACGCACATGTCATAAGCTATCTTCTTGCCCTCTATTTTCCCCAGAAAATGGCCACTTAAGTTTTCCTAGGTTCTTAATGTCTTTGCAGTGGGTGTTCCAGAATTGGGAGGACCTTTATATCCATAGTAGCCGGCAATAAGAAGCTTGCTAATTCTCAGTGAAAGTCAAGTTTGTGTTGCTTCTTGCGGGTTCGCTTCTCAAGGATCTAAGCTGATGGATTCTGTAATTTTTACTTCATCTTGAACAAGTTTCATTCACTTCAGGTCAGAAGGATAATCTTTCTTGGTTGTGCGAACAGTGCCACAAGTATACATGTTTCGTGCTTCAAAGTCTCACATCAAATCAGCAGATGAAAAGAAAGTGTCCAAGAAAAATGCTAATTATTATTTATGTGGGGCTCTCCAAGAGTCCAAACAACATAATAACAAAGGCCTTTTCCTTGAAATAGCTCACTGTTTGTCTGATTCTGGCTCAAGTACACTTGGAACTGTGGAACATATGTGTCAGCATCAGCAAGAAGCCAAACTTTGATGCCAAATTTTTCAGGCTTCATTGGCATGTACTGCTTGAAGGAAAGCCTTCCATTTAATTTCTAAACCATCGTCAACTGTGATGTTTTTCCTGGGAGTGTATGCTTTGGCATATGCCTGCTCCAAGTGAGTTACAGGTGGGCAGCTTTGCAGAGGAGATCATTTGGGCTTTCTGTGGTTAGGTCAACAAGATGTAAATATTTCCCCAGTGTTATGAAGTAGTGCCTTGGGATCATTTTCTTGAAGCCTTCCACACCAATAAACTCATGAGAATCCCAGTACATTGCATGCTGAGGGCATTCATGGATTACAATGAAAATGTTCAGCTTGAGATACGCTGAAATTTCTGCTCTAGTTGTTGTGAAGGTTTGATCCCTTTCAAATGAGTTTATGCAACATTGAATCGGATGATTTTGTCAATGTAAGCACTGTTGATAAACATCTGGAAGAAATCTTTGGCACTTTTGTTGTCTCAAGATGTCTGGACGAGCCATGACAAATGGAAAATTGTCTAATATTAATTTCAAACAATGTGGTAGACCACTGAAGAGCATTTGGTTGGCTTTTTATGGCAGATTGACATTAAAGAGATGTGGTTCAAATGCATCTATAAAAGTTTCGTTATAAACATACAGTGAGTCACAAGAGGGTTTATACACTGAATTACATTCTAGACCATGTTGCCACACTTTTCCCCATTCCTTGTGGTTAATCCTGCCTCCCCTGGACTTCCTGCTGGTTACTCTTACATTCGTGCACCCATTCCCTCCCCAAGTAAAGATTAAATTGATATAGAGCAAACTTTGTCCTCAAAAAGTACTGCTTTTTCAAATTCTGTTGTCCCGGAATTTAAAATTTGTGTGCAATGAACTCAATAATGAAGGGCTGGGATCACAGCAAAACTTGAAAAATGACAAGACATTCAGATTAGATTACAAACTGATCTGGGTTATCCTAAAACTATTAAAGTGCCAATACCAAGACCTGAAATGCACTACCTCCAACCTTTTTGAATAAGAGAATATGCCAGGATGGTTTGAGTGAACAATGACAATGCTGTGGGAATCATTCTCCTTTCTGAACATGGTGTTTTCTTCCTCTATAAACTTGGCCTACTTGTTAGCTGATGGAAAAAATGTTCGTTAAATCAGAAAGTTAAGTTGAACTTCTTTGACATGCTTGTAATTTTTTACCAACAATTTCCACCCTGCTTTGCTAGCGATGCAATCTTGAAGCAAGCATAAACCTTAAAAGGCTTGGCTGATCATGACAACATGTGTACAGGCTGTGCAAGGTTGTATTTGTAGGATCTTTCTGCAGGCAAGGTGTGCGTTTTCACTACAGCCAGACTAAATTGAAACATTTCTCTGCCAATCTTCCCGTTAAGTTCTTTTTTGGAACTTTGCGATGAACAACAAACTCCACCATTTTGATATTTGGTACTCTTACCATACATTACCACTGTAAAAGAAAACGTTGCTGGCTCGGCTATCTGAAATGGCCCAGCGTGACTTGAGCATGGTGGATAATACCAGAACTAATAATTGAATGAAGATAGCAGTCTTAAACTTTTGCTAGTGTACTAGACTTATGGTTTTGCCCTGGGTAACTTAAGAAGTAGCAACATCACTTTCACCCTTGCAACTAGAGGTTTCTGAAAAAAGAAGATCAAGTGGTGGAGGTTGTGTAGCTTGTCCTTTGGCATGCAGGACATTTCCAGGTTCTGTGATTCTTTGGCATTCTCTTCAAATGTAAACAAGCAAGTTACTTTTCATTTTTGTAGCATTCTCGTGTCAGTCTACTAACTTGTCCGTATGAGGTTGGCTATTGCATCTCATAGCTGCTTAATTTTATACAGTAGGTTGTGGTCACGTTGTGGCACCTCCTCGTCTCTGAAACCATGACATTGAGAGTAATACCAGGTCTTTGCCATTCCAACAGAGGTTTGAGAGAAAGCAAAAGTGAAACCCTTGATAAAGGCAGTCCCTATTACAGCAGTCCCTATAACAACGTTACCTCTTATTGTTTGACATTAACAAATGGACTCTTTGGTTGGTAATGTGAGGGGTACTGTGCACCTTTGGGAATACCATCTTCCTAAAATCTCTGGGAGAAAGGATATTCTCCAAAATGTCTCTAATTTGGGCAAAACAATGCTTAAGTGCTGCACATCTTAGGGTATATGATGCATTAATTTTTTTGATCTCATCAATGGCACAGACCACAAAGCCATAACACTTGTTAATTTATTGCCATTCTTTCTTGCACTTTTGCATAGAAATGATATGCTTTTCCTTCAATCTGAGTCCAGAAAACGTTAACTCAAAACAACAGTTTTGTTTACTTGCAAGGGTGAATACTTATCTGGTACTATTGTTTTCATGACCAATTTTTGCAGAATATAACTTGTATCGTAACTTATACTATGACCAAAATTCACTTGTATTATAGTAAATACCTTGTTTTTTAAAAGGCATTGAGATTCAAAAGTCAATTGACAAAATAGTGAAAAAAGGCCATTTTAATTTTAAAACAAAGCTAAAAACGTGTTTTGTGCATGAAATGAAATCTCATCAGGTTGCATTTTAGGGTGCTGGAACCTCGTTCTGGCCAAGCATTAGAAACAGGCATTGATAAACAGACTTAAGCAATGTTTGCAAGAATAGGAAAAACCATGCTTTACGATGTCTTGAGTGAGACCATTCGTTTGAGACACCATTCTGTTGCTGTTTCAAGGTGGCTCTCTCCTTCACCTCTTCTAAGAAGATTGGAAAGTTGATTTT
Organism: Orbicella faveolata; assembly: GCF_042242905.1. Classification (NCBI taxonomy): domain Eukaryota; kingdom Metazoa; phylum Cnidaria; class Anthozoa; order Scleractinia; family Merulinidae; genus Orbicella; species Orbicella faveolata. The sequence goes on from NW_028301576.1 coordinate 24,956,155, forward strand.
CTGTTGTGGTTGTCAAGTTTACCCCAGAGATAGGCAGTCGTCCATCTAGGTCTGCCTTCAGGGCTGTTATTTGAGACTTGGAATCTTCAGTTTTAGTCAGCTTCTTCAAGGTATCACTCTACCACGTGCACCAGTCATCACAGCTTCAGCATCTGAACCAATGAGCTGTACTTCTGTAACTCTGGATCAAACTTCATTCAAACTTCGTTAGCTGGGTTTTGAGGACTGCAAAGATGGTTTCTAATAATCCCCTAGAATCCCCTTTCTCTCCAGTGTCCTTCCTTTTTGTTTTCGCTGTAAAATAATCACTTAGTGATTGCGATCGTTGTTGCCCTCACTCCATCTTCCACCTTCCATGTGCAAGCATGTTTCATGCAATTCACTGTGAAAGGGGACCTGACACTGCTAGCTATTTTTATCTAAAGGTAGTTGATCCTACTTTACAAGTAATAATTTTTATTCAGAATGTTTTGTGGATTAAATGGCCTACATGTAGAATATATCACACATTTTGACCAGGAAAAAGAAAACATGATTTTACGCAATATGATTTTCAGGCTTTTAGTTGAGGCCACCTCGTACGTAACAGTACAATTACATTAATAGTGCAACAGTGTTCAGCTTTGCCAGTTCAGTAATTATTTTACTAAAAACAAACTAAACAGTTGTTAACATAAGGAAATGTGGCTGTCAAAAAATATTTCTGTCCATTGATTAACATGGAAATATACCCGCAAAAAACACATAAATTCAAGTTTGACTTCATTTGGTTCTTGCTGATACGAAAACTTTGTCTGATAACACATGGTCACTTTTCCTCTGAATTTTAAAATTATGACAAATAATAACTATTTAATAATGACGGACATAGGCGACTACCCGTATTGAAATAAAAAAGCTTACCATTTGACCATTCTGTGTCATACCCGCAGTAAATTTTACCACGTGAGAATGAAGGTTCCCGAATACACAAATCAAAATCCTCTTGAACAACAGATTCTCCCTGAAGTGAGATTAAATGTTGAACTGATTCAGTTTACAGCACTATCTTGTTTCTAGCTAGAAGCTATTCATAGATCCGAAAAACACATGACTTTAGTATGGTTTGAAATCTTCACACCTAAAGCTAAGTGATACACATCATCTGAAATGTAAGCCAAAATTTCTTGGTAATTTTGGCATTTGATATTTTCATAGTTATGTGTCTCCAGCTTGAAAGGGCTATTTTGGTGGCATTGCCCTGAAAACAAAACCAACAGTACAGCACTAAATTACAAAATATTTAGCACTGGTTGACGAACAGAAATATTCTTGTTCCACATGTTTTGACTTTTGATAGCAATCTAATATGGAGGCTGTCGAGTCCAATCTCTTGAGAAATTGTTTCAACTGTTTCCACGATGGATATCCCTTGAAATTCTTTGAAACAATGGATATGACGTAGACAAAAGATTTGGTTTTTGCTGGGCATTTTTGTAAAGAAGTCAGAAAAAATGGTAATTCAACCAATCCCACAGCTTGAATTAACTGATTTGGTAATCAAAATATAGAGCACTACTGCACATGCATTGCCACAGATTATATCGCTCCAGTGGTAACCATCACTTACCATAAAGCTAAGGCAAGAAGAGGATCTACAGAAGATTGTTTTTTAACAGCCAAGACTGTTTAATAGTTTGGCTGGTACTTCAAATCACTGCTTTATCAGATTCTACCTTAACTATTTGATTGTGTTGCCAGCAGTAGGGAAGATGCAAAGGACAAATGATTTGTGGTTGTAGTCTCCCCTCTAGGTGGCCTTTGTTTTTAATCCTTTCTCCATATCTGTAACTGAGCCAAGCAATATGTTTAAATTTAATTTTGCTAAGTCCTTGTTTCAGGTGACGCACTGTATCCAGAGAAATGATTAATAGTCTTTAAGCATATCTAGTGTGACCCAGTGAACCGAGGGGTTTGATAGGTTTCCTTTTTGCAAAATACCTGCCCATGTCTTTGGAATGTCAACAAGTTCTTGGTTCTTGAAGAGTCTTTGTGTAGTTCCAAATCATCTGTCTTAAACAGAGTAGATGTGACCCTTGTGCAATAATTTTAAATTAGCTCTTAAGAGTTGGTGTTTTTTATAAAGTGATCAATGTAGAAAACAAGTAGCACTCTTTGAACTCTCCAGGTGCATCGTCACACCATTTAATGATATGTCATTCTTTCCAAGTTTATCTTCGATATCACTTAGTATGTAATCCAAAAGCGATATTACCTCATTTGGTTCTGCCCTACTGATGGTCTCGTTATAGAAGAAACAATGAATAGCTTTGTTGTTTGCGTAGTAAATACTCATCTGATGTGCTGTAAGTTTCAATTTGAAATTTAAATTTTGGGCACTGACCTTAGGTGTTTTGATAGACTTGTTAAAATCCATCTCTAAAGTTAGAGTGTTTGGGAATATCTCTGCATGTGCTTGCATCTCCCACTATTGAAAGAAAGGATAAATAAAGATTGACAATTGTCTCAGGGAGATGACAGAACATGTCAAAAATGTGTGGCCTCGTTCAAGATATTTGTGGTCGATTCTTTCATATACTCTATTTCGGTGCATTTCATTATAAAAACCAATTATTGTTACATTTTTGTTTTGGCCGCAACATCCATCAGAATAACTCACAAGTGACCTGTAAAGGAAAAAAATATTGGTAGGTTTACTCTAGTGGTTTTATCAACGGAATTGATAATGAAAATTGGCCACTGCAAATGGATTTAGTTGATAAGACCAATTTTGGTGTACCACACCCTCACCGATGCGGCACAAGAATTTCTTTAAAAGCTAACCCCCTTTACTCTACTAGTCACATTTCTTAGCTTGGGCAGCTTAGCCTGATCATGTTCTGAGAATGTTCTCAAACTCGCGGCCCGTCAACTGTTTCTTACAAAAAATTCATAAAAATTTTAAAAAATTAAGTGTGCTTGTGAGAGTAAAAACCTGGGTAACATCGCCAATTTTCCGCTAGCCCAGCTTCGAAATCATTACAAACCCCGCATTTTTAACAATCCATAGCAGGAACTTCTTGAAAAAACAATTACAAAAAGGATTTAACCGAGCTTTGTTCTGTTACAAGGCACATAAAAATGACAAGAGCACTCGTTACCTCCTTGCCTGCCTAAGGCTAACGGTTTTTTTTGTTAAAGAGTTTACAGCAACAAACGACTAACCTTGCTCCTGATTTGAATTCTGTGAAGAATTTATGGAGACATGAGGCAAATTCTGATGAACCGCGTTTTGCTGTGGTCTCACTCAATAAAAACATGTATCCTTGCTCGTTAATGCAGTCATGAATGCCAAAATTATATGTCCATAGCTGTCTCAAATGAAAAATGTCATTGTGATGAAGATGTGGCGGGGGCAGATTTTGTTGGAAGTCAAAAGTTATCATGTCAATTGCGTCTTTTGAAGTGCTGTTCTCTCCAAGGGTGCGGGTCTTGCCCTTCCAGCTTTGTTGAGTGCGCTGCTTATCCCTCCTCTTGGATTCGCATCCATTTCCCCCTTTTTCCTGGTGTTCTCGACACTCTTCTAGAAGGCGGTTCATCTCGTCCTCCCCGCCACAGGACAACAATGCCATGTCTAAAGCTTCACACCTGGCGCACGTATCTGTTTGCGGTAAACCAAAACTCAAGTTGAACTCCCTGTTGAAGATATTCCTGTATGTATACAGCGATATCTTAGGTTTCTTCAGGGTTGGGGCGGGAAAACTGTTCTCTTGTCTGGACCTAAAAAGCGGGGAAAGGATACACTGAGTGTCTAAAGTTGACAATCCGGGACAAAAGATTTGAGACATTTCGGCAAAGCAAACGCTGTCCATCAAGCGTTATTTTGTTTTTGAAAAAAGTATCTTCCAATAGCCAGCTCCCCTTCCCCCCTTTCAATCTTGAAACATGCTTTGTGGACACTCTCACGTGATTACAACATCAGAAAGAGGGGGGGAGGAATGAAACATGGGGAGTGGAGATCAGATTATTCCCGCGTTTAACGAACATAGGCACGCAAGGCGTGCAAGAGTTATTTTTTTTTGTAATGATTTGGTTAATTTGACAAGTTTTTTTGGTTGTGATGTACAGCAAGAAAGAAACGGGGAATTTATGATGTACATATGATGTTACATCACTAATGGTAAGATAGCTAAATAGTAAGCCATAAAATGTTTGACTGAACAAACTACAGTAATCTGACACGTCTCCAGATTAATGTAGATAACCATCTTATTTTTTTTCTTTGATTCGTTCTTGGATAAAACCCACACTGTGTTTGGTGTAATGCGTACACATGCACAACTCCCTCACTCACCGATCACATAGCCCTTCCAATCCCTAAGAGGAATTTTTGCTCAAAAACACTCAAGTTACGAGACCTTTTCGCATTTTATACGAGTCGTAAGTTTACCCTTTTTACACAACACAACACAACAACACTACTTCACCGAAAATAGAAAGAAAGAGAAAAAACCTCTGACACATTGAAAGTCTGATTTAATTAAATTGCACTTTAACTTGGTGCCACACAGTCTTCAAAGAACATTTGAGCAGTTTGATACTTTCTACCTTTAAAAATATCGGACTGAAAAGAATGTCATAAAATGCCAATCAAATAACAATAAACTGCTACTGCAGAGACGTAAAAACCGTCCAGAAATGAAAGCTTTTTTGTGTTTAATATCCTGGTAACAATAGCCGATAACTTGTCAGCTCTAATTTAATTTACTCTCATATAAAAAAACAAAAGTGTTAAGTTACCATTTGTAACTAAAAATATCTCGTTGCATTTGCATACTACTAACTCACGGACTGTTTCAAATTTCAAGGCTCATCTCGTTCATAACTAAAATCCTCAGCCTAACCCACAGAAAACGTCGCAGTAAGACCAATATATGAATACTTCTTCCTCTTTTATAGAAGAATAAATATGGCCATTCTAAATTGTGTCGGGATCAAATCTCCTCACATACCATTTACCTTTAGAACAAGAAATTTGGTTGGCTGTTTATAGTAGATCCAATCTGATTGGTGTGACATACATCTTTCACTCACTCACTCACTCACTCACTCACTCATCCATTGACCCGTCCATAACATACCCGACGCGCTGACTAAGAGGTACTTTTTTTACAAAAACATAACTCAAAAATGTTCTGGGGAGTGTCTTTATAGCTTTAAGACGGAAAGGCAACTGAAATCCTTAGATATTCTTTTTCGCTAAAGAGTACGTACCTTAAAATTTCTTTGTTCCGTTGATAGACTTCTGGTTTGTACTTCTCTATGTACTTGTGGTACATTCTATTCACAGACAGGCCCTCTTCGAGGTACTTCCTGTTAGGGTTCTTCGCCTGGGAATAGTGGGACACCTGCCTAGGAAATTGCTGGATGTGAGCTCTAACCTAAAAGACAGTGACAAGTGTTAGATGACACGCGAGAGTTCAGTTTAAGGGCCCATTAACCGATTCATGCGCGCGCTCGCGCGCGTTGCTAAGGGGGTGAAATTTCACTTCCGGTTACTTACATCAGCCTGAGCGCAGAAAATAATAACAACTCAAAAACTTGCAAATTTGCTTACATTTTAGAAGTTTTTCTTTGTTTCATAAAATACAAAGGAAAAAAAAGTACAAGCAAAGACAAAATAAGAGAAAGAGAGATAAACAAGAGCAACAGAAAGAGAAAAACAAACTCAGTGTGGCTTTGTTTGATCTTACCGAAGTGCGCTGGGAGTGTAAATTGCGCACGCACTGATAGGGTAACTTCCAATATCTATCAGGCGCAATTCCGGTTTCTTTAAATGCGAAAGGAAACACGGTTTTTCATTAAATCCAGCCTTTTGCGACGAATTTTGATTAAAGCCAATGTTGGAAACATAGCTATGCATTCCTTTTTCGAAATCATGCTTTTTTCAGAGAATTACGAATTTTTCAATATTTTGAAATGTTTTCAAAATCTGACGTTTTAGAAATGAAACAAAATCAATGCAAAGCATAATGAGGATTTAAATTAAAATATTAAATCAATGAAAAAATCCCAATAAAGTAATTTGCCTGGGAGCCTTTGCATTTTTTCTGTATTAGTCACATGACCATGGGCGTGACCTGATGACGTCATCACTAGTGTTACTGATCATGAACAAGTTAAAACACATGAAATAACTCTGAACTAACTAAAAATGATGAGGTTATATGAGAATAAATTTTCCTCAGCAACGGCTTGAAAAGATCGGTTAATGGGCCCTTAAGCGTTCAAAAACTTTGCTCTAGTTATTGTAATAAATTAGTCTGTGGGTGGTGTGCACAATGGCATTCTTCAGCAGACTTGACAATCATTTTAACTAAACCACCAACATTAGTAGGTGAACCGTGATCGCCCCCGTGTCCTGTTGTTGTGCTTTCAATGACTTTGAATCAAAAGGGACTGGATTCCTCTTTTTTCCTTTGTGATTAATTTATCATTTTTCACCAGGTAGAAGCGGTAAATGGAGGGGACTCGTGGAGTAGAGTTGTGCACTGTTACCTGGTTTTGTAAATCCTCCATAATTTTATGTGGACGGTTGTGGTGCCGACCTTGCATGTCCATAGGGGTTGCCTTGCTCCGGACTGTTTTCGCGCGGTTTTCGGTAATGCCATGTAGAGATATAAATGCCTCTCTGCAAACCTGTTGGTTCATAAACACACATATTAACAAAAGATTATACTTGTTTCTATGGTTAAAAGAACAAAAATCCGATGATCACAGTCGTTCCATCATGATCTTAAAAATAGTATATACTCTTTTCTCTGTAAGAACCTTTATTGCAAGAACGTTGAGGCCCCAGGGGGGGTACTCCTAGAAAAATTGGGTGGGGGTGTGCGGCCTGCCTCCCAAAACCAAAAATTCGAAACCCTATTTATGACCTGACCCTAAAATCAAAACCCTGTTTCAGACCTGCATTACAATTAGTTCCCTAGTTCAGACCAATGTTAAATTACTGTAAACATAATTTGTGAAGGGCTTTTGTTGATTTTCTTTTCGATAGTGATGAAAAAGTGGCTTTTTCTTAAAAACATACTCATATCAAGGCTAGAGTGCAAAAACCATACCCTATTTATGACCAAAATGTCCAAAATCAGCTAAAATCGATACCCTATTTATTACCGAAACGGCTGAAAAACCATACCCTTTGGGGCCGCACATACCTATATAGCCCATATAAGGAAGTACCCCCACGGGGTTGAGGCTGAGATTTTAAAATCTCAATTTTAAGAAAGTACTAAAAAGTCATAGCAAGACTAAGAGTCAATTAAGAACGTCTTTATCTTTTTCATTTGTTGTTTTTTAAAATGGGCCGTATCAATAAAGACAAAATGAACGTGAAACTGTATTCTAACAGTAAAACTGGCCCAAATACTACTCAGCTTCAAAACTAGACGTCCTTGTAAAAAGAAAAAATGTAGTGACTAACGAAACAAGGCAAACGAGGATTTCAAGGTTAACTAAGTCACATACCGGTATTCTCTTGAGGTCCGAGGTTTGTACAAAATACTCGTACGTGAACGCATGCTTCCTCTCTTTTCCTGTCTTGTTAATGCCGAGGCATCCACCAGCGCCAAGACGTTTGGGGTCCTTTCCAACTATCAAACCACGAAGGTAAAGATTCTGGTTGCTGGTGTCCCCCATTCCGTTGAACGCCTCCAGTATCCTTCGTTTTTTGTGGTCGTCGACTTGGCAGAAGCACTCTCGACGACGTCCACAAGAGGGACCAGTTTTCCTGGATGGTACAGGTCTCCCTCTGCAGTCTGTTGTTGCCTGGCCTCACGCAAATGCTATTTTTTGTTTATTTCTTTTCCAACTAGGAATTAGGTAAAAAGAATTGGAATGTATTAATTTTAAGCTAACATAAAAGGCATCATATTGTTTCTCTAGTGTCTAAAGAAAGCAAATTTTATCAGCCCTCTTGTTCACAAAAGCCTAACATTTTTAGACTGGACCCGCAGGAGGCCACCGAGTTGAAAATTTGACTTTTTTGTTTGTCAGTCACAAATTCCTTAAAAGATGCCAAAACATGAGAACGAAGCGTCTTGGATAAAAAAAGTCAGGACTTTAATTCGATGCTGAGAAGTGAATGAAGTCCAGAAATTGAACCCCTTAACTTTAATCCAAGAAAAGGAAATTGACTAATCAAAGACACTCGTCAATAAACTTCAATAAACGTACCAAGGATTCAAGATGGCGACCAAATAGATTGGTACCGATGAAAAATTTATTAACCCGGGCGTTTGCTGTTCATTCCAATCGAAGAGAACTGTATGGTCAATCGCTCTAAATTCCAGTGTTCTAAAATTCTAACGCCTTATGTTGTACTATCATCAACTCTACTACAGTTTAATAATTTGCCTTGCGTAACTGGTGTTTTCCCTACAGTCACGAGTATTGTGAAATCCCAACCCCTAACTATATTTATCACACCTAATTTAATCTTTTATTTTGCAATAGCATGTTTTCTTGCGTAATTTAACGAGATATAGGCACGCAGTTGCTTCAAGCCCAATACGGTGATTAAACGTTGCTTAAATTTTGTGAAATCTGGCACACGCTGCAATTTTAACATTTTTAGACTTTTGTGGCATAATTCTAAATTGATAACTGCACAACTTATTTCTCCAGAGAGTCAATTCATAAGAACGCATGAACATCGTACAGGACCCCTAGAATTTTGAAGCTGATGGGCCCAGGGTACTTCATTTGCAAAACCATAGTGTGAACACTGCTCAAGCCTGCAAAGCATTCCGGTCTGTTCCCGTGAATCCAGTACGTTATTCCGACTTTTATGAAAGCGGTCGAGGTTTCAGTGTTATATGTAAACATTAAATGGGAAGTCCCTAACAGCATCACAAATTAGATCAAATGAACAATGTGTGAAAAATCTTATCTTCAAGGACCAAGCATATATTTTTCTCAGAGGTATCCCAGGTAGTCCACCGTATTGGCAAAAGTTTATGTATGAAGTAATAGCAATGGTACAACAACTTGGAATCCAACGTGGTTCATGACTTTATCATGCGCTGACCTTTGATGGCATGAACCTTTTCACATACTGTCTCATGTGAGGGGAGAAAATATGACAGATGAGGAAACAGACAATTTGTCATATAATGAGAAATGTTCTTTGCTTAACTTAAATCCTGTTATTGTTGCTAAGCACTTCCAACACAGAGTAGAGACATTTTTCAAGGATGTATTATTGAGCAATGCGGAACCTATCGGAAAGATTGTGTATTATGCACTTAGGATTGAATTTCAAATGCGAGGTTCTCCACATTTGCACTCATTGATATGGACTTCAGATTGTCCTGAGCTGAAAGATGGCGGCGAAGACACTTACATAATGTACATCGATGAACATGTACAAGGAAGTCTTCCAAATGGGGAAAATGACTGTGAATTTCATGACTTAGTAAACATGTACCAAAAACCTACACATTCTAGAAGTTGCAAAAAGTATAGGAACATTCCATGCAGAGTTAACTTTGGGCAATTTTTCACTAACCAAACAGTTGTGTCCAAGCTGCTACTGGATGACATGTCTAAGGAACAAAAAGTAGAAGTCTTGAAAAGGCGAAATGAAATCTTATGCTGTGTAAAAGAGAAAATAAATGAAAAGTTAGATCCAAGTAAACCTGATTATGATTCAAGCACAAGTGCAAAGGACGTGTTGGCTATGTGCAAAGTTCCCAAACCGAGTATAATTGGGCTTTATTCATTTCTGCAGATTCCGATTTTGAGCTGCACGTCAAAAAAGCAGTTGACAGTTGCTTAATCAATAACTACTTTGAAGCAGGAATAAAAGGTTTCAGAGCTAATGTGGATTTGCAGCCTGTTTTTAATCACTACAAATGTATAACACAAGTGTGCTCATGTTTCTCAAGACAAAACCGAATGTTCTCAAGCAATAATGAACGCAGCAAGGGAAGCTAAAGACAATAACCTCAACATCAGAGAAAGCTTGAGAAAGATTGGTACAGCATTTTTGTCTTGTAGAGAAGTTAGCGCTCAAGAATGCGTTTACAGATGCATGCCTGAGCTTTGGTTATGAAAGACCTTTCCTTGCACAGTGTTTGTAAATACTGGTTTACCGGAAGAAAGATGCTGAGTGGCAAAATCTCAAGAGGAAATTGAAGCACTTGATGATGACAGTACTGACATTTTCATGTCAAATATAATCAAACGATACAGTGATTGGCCAAACATTGTTCACTTGTTATGTTTAGCGGAATTTGCGGCTTACTACTATAAAGACTCTAAAAAAGACCCTAATGAATTTAATAACGTTCAACCTAGCATGCTTTCTAATGATTTAGTAGAATCGATCCATATCTCTAATTGTGAATCAGTTCTTCCACCAGCAATTAAACTCAATAACATTCAAGAAACAGTGAAGTGTCGTAAGATTAAGGCTGTAATACACCGAATGCAAATATGGCGGATCACTCGGACGGCCCGGGACTAGTAGCGTGGAAGCGAGGCTAGTCAGTCCTTGGTGCAATGTTTTGACTACGCGTGTTGTGGATTCATTTTACGATGCCTTCGTTTTGCTGCGTACCCAACTGCAATCAGAAAGGTTATACATCGTTATCGGGAGAAAAGGTTGCTTTTTTTAACTTTCCTAAAGCGCCTTTGCTAAGAAAACAGTGGATACACGCGATCCGTCGAGATGAAGGCAAGGGTTTCGTCATAACAGAGCGTACGAAAGTCTGTTCGCTGCATTTCAAGTCAGAAGATCTTAGGAAGTCTATCAACGGACGGATTTATGTCAAGGAAGGTGGTATTCCTTCAAAATTTGACTGGTCAGGACCTTCTCCAAAAAAAAGAAAGGCCCCGACTGAACGCCAACCGCTGCCTGCGAAGAAAAAACTGCTCACCGAAGAAACCGTCGAGATGTTCGCCTTTGAGCCAAGTACAAGCTTCGAGGTTGACACATGTGAAACTCAGGATTTAGAAAGACAAATCTCCGAACAAACTAAAACGATCGGTGAACTAGAAGAGAAATTGAAGCAGTCAGAAAGTGAAATAAACAACCTTCGTCGTGAAAACAACGAACAAAGTGAAAAGATCAGTGAACTAGAAAGTGAAATAAACAACCTTCGTCGTGAAAACACCGAATTGAATGAGAAATTGACAGACTTCGAACGCCAACAGAAGGAAATGTCTTCACGTTTATTTTGTGTCGATCGTTTCACGACGGACGGAGACATTTCTTTTTACACTGGTATGTCCAGTTATGCGACTTTTATGGCCATTTTTGAGTACCTGAATCCTGGAGACAATTGTGAAAACATTCGCCCAAGAGGCAGTGTGACAGATGTCCCCGAAGACTTTTATAATTCAGACTCTGACGATGAGGGCAACGTTCAGGCTGCAAAGAAAGGACGTCGCTGAAAGCTCAAGCCACAAGACGAATTTTTTATTGTACTTTGTCGTCTGAGAAGAGGGTTCTCAGAAAAACATTTGGCCCATCTTTATGGTGTGGCTCAGTCTACTGTAAGCCGAGTTTTTGTACCATGGATAAACTACATGTACTTGAAATTTGGTCAGATAAGCATTTGGCCATCAAAGGAGATCGTGCAGGCAACCATGCCAGCTGATTTTAAAGAAAAATTTCCTACTACGAGAGTCATCATAGACTGTACGGAGGTGCGCTGTGAGATGCCTAGCAGTTTACTGCTCAATTCTGAGCTATTCAGTTCTTATAAAAATCATGTAACGCTCAAAGGACTAGTGGGCATTGCCCCAAGTGGCGCAATTACCTTCATTAGCCAGCTGTACACTGGTAGCATCTCAGACCGGGAAATTGTTGTTCGAAGTGACTTCTTGTCACAGAAATTTGAGAATGGTGACACTGTTATGGCTGACAAAGGATTTCAAATTGCAGACATTTTGCCACTCGGAGTAAAACTGAACATACCACCCTTCCTCGGGGCAAACACTCAAATGTCTGCCGAAGATGTTGTACGAACACAACAAATTGCTGGGCTAAGAATCCATGTCGAAAGAGCAATCAACAAGATCAAGAACTTCCTTATCTGGAAAGGAGAAATACCTTTAAGTTTATTTTCTGTTGTTAACCAGATGTGGAGTGTGCCTGCCTTTCTTTGCAATACACAAGATCCACTGATTTCGGAATAATTTGTATCATTCCAGGGGGGGAGGGGCTGCCATAGGATATGAAACAGACAGGGGTGCTTTTTGGGTCTCGCTAAGGACATTCATGGAGAACCTATTTTTTATGTCTGCTGAGGCCTTGTTTGGGGTTGTATCAAAATGTGTAGTTATTTTTGGTGTTTTTTAGGGGTCACTGACAAAAGCTTGAGCCTGTCCCAGATTAGTTTTCCTTAGGGGTTTCATTCAAAATTTTCAATAAGTATTCCATCTGTTTCATATGGGAGTCCCCCCCCCCCAATTTATCATTTACATTAATCTACTCGCACTTAAGCAAAACGTTGAGAACTGGTGGCTGTTCAGTGTGACATATTGTATGTCAAAAGAACAACATTTTGTTATCATTGATTAGTGCTTTCAATCTACAGCCACATAAGATGGGTTAAAATAAGCTTTTTCTTTTTATTCTATTAACCCACAGGGTTAAGGGACAAATTCTCAATACATTTCTAATGTGTAGTTCCAGAAAATATCCATACACCCCCAAAGAAGGGATTAGAAATTCCTGGGGGGTGGGTGGTTCTCAAAGAACAAAAATGTAACTGAAATTTCCAGAGGAGTGTGGGTTCTGAAGACAAAATCCCCTCCATGGATTTGTATGAATATTTTATGGAACTACACTTAACATTTTTGACAACTAGAGGAGAGAATTTACAAATTTGAACATAATGACAGTTTCAATATTATTGTAATAATTATTTTCTAAAATTCACAAAATACAACAACAACAGTAATCTTATGTGAGTTTTCTTAAATTTTATAGTATTAAATCAGTCTTCATTTGTTTGCATCATTATTTAGATGCTATGTTTTTTTGCCTGAGTGAAAATTATTCATGTAGATAGGATCAAAACATTTTTTGACAACTCGATCAAGTCTTAGTTAGGTAGTCACTTCCACTTTCATGAACACAACTAAAAAAATGGAGATATCTTCAATGCCCAAATGTTTATATTGCCATGTCATTATTTTTGAATATGTCTCAGCTTATTGATTGAATTTACCAAGAATAAATTATTCAAGGCTCCCTTGCTGCCTTGGAAAGAAAATGAGTAAAATAATATGACTTTAATGTTCCTTTTAAGGTCATGCCCTTACTTGTATAAACAACAGTCACACCATCTAGCACCAGTAACTCCCATCAGTCCCTGCACTTGGGTATAGTACTTGTGATTCCGCTTTAGTTTCGGTTCACCATTTACATTTTCAAGAAAAAAAGTGCTATCAGAACAAGCATCCAGGGGTGTGACCAGAAATTTTGTTTCAGGACACTTGACCTCTGAAAGGCCGAAGGGGAATGAACAGCCAATGTCAATGACTTTGCCATCAGGTGAAGCATCCAAATAGGGTGCATCTAGGCTCACCACTAGACCTGACTTCAGGACTTTTATGGGCCGACGAATGGAATGCATGTATTTTTGGTACTGCTCCAGGGCAACTGGTTCATACTTAATACCATGGTTAGTGTACCGTGATGTAAAGGGCTTGGGGTGTAGCAGGCTGTTCACAAAATTCTCATGATGCCTTTTCCTTGCACTGATTAAGCCAAAGTTTGATGCTGTAAATCTGAATTTTCTTTCCTGCTTCCACTCTTCACAATTAGACTGCCCCCTTGTTTTGGTCTCAATGTCATTGATTTTCTCTTCATCAACACTAAGCTTTTCCAGTAAGGCTTTCTCAATTGCTACCAATTCATCAGGTACAGCAAACTCCTCTGTTGCTGTATTGAGTGGGAATCTTGGATAAGAATTAATTGAGACATTGTGTGTGTGGCCTGGGTCAACCCTAGGTACATGAGAAATGTTACAGTACACTTTGAAATTATCCTCTGTTGTGGACAACTGATAACTTGCATAGGAACCTTGAGGGCTTTTACCAAATTTGGTTTCTAGCAACTGTGAACTTTCAGGAGAAGGTTCCATTATTTGTGCCAATGCCATTTTTGGATTTTCCTTTTTCAACCTTTCACACAACTTCTGCTCATCTGCTCTTTGACTTTTAATACTTTGGAGTGTCCTAGCTTCATATAATAAGCACCTCACCCCAGATTCTCTTGATGAAGATCTGTCTAAGTCTTGATGTGTTTTGAGAACAACAACCTCCATAGCTGGTTGTGAAACTATGGTGTCCCCCCTACCCTTTCGATGCCACCACTGCAACATAGATGTGCAAGCTTGTTTTGGTTGCATGTCATCCTCATTGTCTAAGTCACTTACACTCTTGCATTCATACAATGTGAACTTGCAGACTTTCATCATCAAGGCTAACACATGGTTACAAAAACCAACAGCACCAGCAACACAGGTACAGTATGCATGTTTTACCTTTCCGCTTACAATACACAGAGCTACTTTTAAGTTATGAGGTGGGTCATTCTTTCTAAAACTGTGGTGACATAGTGACTTGAAATAAAAATAGCTCCCATCACTTGCTGCCAAAATTTCTTTCAAGTATTCGTCTTCAAGAAACGTGGTAGCTTTTCTAACACTCGTTGGAACAGAGTGTGTCTTGGAGCCAATGTTTTTCCCTGACTTCGAAATATGTTGATTCACTTCTGCGCGAGTGAAGAAAGGCATTTTAGTAAGGTCGGTGGACCAGCCATCTGATGGATACTTCCGTTGTGATTCACCGGATACACTTGCATCAACATCTTTGCTCGTCGCCTCGTTGCGTTCTTTTCTTTTCGTATAGATCCGATTCTTGTCTGGATCGACAATGTTCTGATCATGGCCAGTCTTTATATACTCCTCAACCCTTTGTTAAAAAAAAATGATCGCTTTAAGTTTCGAAAAATTTTGCATTGAAGCCAGATGCGAACTCAACATGTGCGGAATCTGCAAACTGAGAATGACACGAAATGTTGCCTTACCTTTTCACTAATAACGCCTTTGTCTTCAAACCCTTCAATGAATCGCCACGGCATTTTAACCAAAAACGAAGTTCTTCGTTTTTTAAACTCGCTGATTCTCTTCCAGCTAGTGAAGCGCCGGGAATAACGTCCTCTGTCAAAGAACACGCAGCCATCTGTGACGATCAAAACAAGCAGGGAAAAGCCGCGGTCATGATCGAGGACTGACTAGCCTCGCTTCCACGCTACTAGTCCCGGGCCGTCCGAGTGATCCGCCATATTTGCATTCGGTGTATAAGATTCCACACACCAAGTAAGGCAAAAGAGCCTGAAAAATTTTACCACCATTTACTAATGCTTTACTTTTCATGGCGAAAAGAGACTGATCTTCTTGGTGACGACCAATTATATTCAACAAAATTCCAGGCACCTGAAGTTTTTAGTAAAGTAGAAACAAACAGGAGAATGGTTGAACCCAATGCCGAGGCTATCAACACCGTGTTACAGGTGGTTAGGGAGAATCGAATGAGAGATCTTCAATCATGTGATCCTATCGATGATCAAGGAAACGACGACTTGTCAGCAGAAGCAAGAATAGCATAGATGATGAATGTGATGACAATTTACCTGAGGAACTGGTATCACTGCCATGTGAAACAAGCCAAACATTTGCAGGAATAGCTACTTATAACCAGCCATCTGCTATTGGAGATGAGGAACTATGTGTTGCTGTAAGATCTTTAAATGTAAACAGCATATTACATATGATGTCGTGCTCTCTTGGTGTAGAAACTCGAGTAAAAGTGTTAATTGCCTCACTAAGGAAACTATTGAGCCGATACATATCTTTGTCACTGGTGGTGGTGGTGGTAAGAGCCACTTAATCAAAACAATTTATCATACTGCAATGAATATGTTTAAATACAGTGCAGTGAATCCATCTTTACCAACAGTTCTGCTAATGGCACCTACAGGTGTTGCAGCTGTTAAGATTAGTGGCACGACTGTAAATACAGGTTTAGCTATTCCAAAACACGCTGGAATTAATTTACCTCTGTTACTGGGTCAAAAGAAAATGTTGCTAAGGCTCATGTTAAGTGAGCTGACGCTGTTGATAATTGATGAAATATTGATGGTTTCAAATAATAGGCTATTGCATATCCATCAAAGACTAAAGGAAATTTTTGAAACTTCGAGCTCAAGGATATTGCTGGTATAAGCATTGTCACTGTGGGTGATTTACATCAACCACCACCTATCCAACAAAAACCTATTTTCTGTAGATATGGTAATGACGTATACAATTTGTCACATCCATGGCACGAATTCAAGATGATAGAATTGGTTGAAATCATGAGGCAAAAGGACGATCAACCTTTTATTAAGCTTTTAAACAGACTGAGGGTTGCACAACACACAGAAGCTGACATACGCACTATGCAATCTAGGGCAGTTGATGTGAATGACAGAAATAATTATCCTTTGAATGAATTACATGTATGGCTGAAAATAAACCTGTAATGGACTACAACAGTCAACAACTTCAAGAAATTTTGAGGCCGTTGCATGTTCTTCAAGCGGTGGACCAATATCCAAAGAATGTATCAAGGCATGAAATTGAAAGAGTTCTTTCAAAAGGATGTTCTTACACGGATGGTCTAGATTTGGAGGTATCTATTAAAGAAGGGGCTCGTGTCATGTTAACAAACAATGTTGATATCTCTGACAGACTCATAAATGGACAGTTAGGTACTGTGGCTGGAATCTTGGTGAATGAAGTGACTCAGAAGCCCACTATTGTGTATGTTAAGTTTGATGATGAAGATGCGGGTAATTTGGTTATTGATAAATCTGCTGATACCTTTGCTATAGACAACAAAGTTGTCCCAATTAAACCAGTCTTAGCTCAAATAAAGTTGAATCCTGGGAAGTGTTCTTCACCAGAAATACAAAGACTGCAGTTTCCATTAGCTTTGGCACGGGCATGTACCGTTCACAAAGTCCAAGGATAACTTTAACCAAAATTGTTATAAGTTTTGAATTATTTAAACAGAGGTCATTTAATTACGGGCAAATTTATGTTGCTCTGAGCCGTGCCACTTCTCTTCAAGGTCTTTATGTTCTTGGAAAATTAGAACACAAACATATCAAAGCAGATCCAAGAGTAATTGAAGAGTATGAAAGACTGCGGAATACATCACTACTAGAAGAGAACTCTAATTTTCAAGTACAGGAAGATGACCCTATCATACCTATTGTCCTGTTAAATATCAGATCACTTCGAAAGCACAGTATTGACATAAAATTTGACACCAAAATGTTCAACTGTGATATGTTGCTTTTAACAGAGACTCAACTTACACCATCTGATTCGGACAACGATATTCAAAATCATCTATATGTTTTTATATAAATCATATCACACATTGGTACACAATTGATGTAATACTTGGAGATTTTAATATTAATTACTTTGATGAAAAAGAATCACACAATTTAAAGAATATATTGGAAAGTACATTGGGTTATCAGCAAATTGTGAGCAAACCAACATTTTTATCAGGAAGTCTTCTTGATCATGTTTACATCAGATCACATAAATTTAAAAGTATTAATAATACTGTGATTGGGTTTACTATTCAGATCATGATGCAATTAAAATAAATGTTGCGTGCAGTTTTGATTTTATGCAACAGAAAGATGAAATAAAATCATTTAATGTGAACAGTGAATTTAATGAATGAAGTGAATGCAGTGAGTAACACAGAAATCTCATTCCAATGCACAGAAGTCAATGCTGTGCACAATGTGTAGAAACACAAAGCCTGGACCACCACCAGGGTAGGTCTCATCATTAATTTATAATTTATACTGACTTTTTAAGTCAAAATGTGTTTTGGATTATTGAAACTATTGCATAGTTTTGAATTATAGTCATTTACTTATGCAAGCATTTATGTTAAGGAACATGATGTTTAAATCAAGGCAAGTCTATTTGTCAAAGATACTTTTGATTCATAATTTCTTAGCTTGTTATTTTTTGTTGTCATTAATAGTGGGAACTTAGCTTTTGATTTCTGTCATGAACTTGCATATATAATTCAATAGTCTTCCTTATCAAAATAACAAAAGTTAAATATTTTCTTCTTTGATTGTTATAACTTGCAGATTGGGGGAATTGTACCACATTGTGTCACTTTCTCATATGGATAAAGTGTAACCAACAGCAAGTGAATATCAAGTACAACATGAAGACAATGGACATCTCAATCAGCACAGAAACATTATGGGTACAATATCCCAAGTGTGGAAGTCATCAAGACTTATTCTAGTCAAACAATTGGTGGTCCAGTTTACCTCAAGACAATAGAAAGGAAATTCTATAGAGAAACTATTTGACATATAACAAAGTGAAGATGAAGCCATAGTTCAAAGTACGATGATATTCAATGCTACTGGAATCACAGTTCTTTCAGGAGAATTACCTTCTGCTGCGAGCTTCCCTATGTTTCAACAATTAATGACTATTGAACTGATTCCATAAGATTTTTGTCTCTCCAAACTTTGAGATCACTTTGAGTGACATAAAATCTATAGTCACTGCTTAGCAGATTAACAACTATGCAGATTGGGGGAATTGTACCACATTGTGTCACTTTCTCAATAATGGATAAAGTATACATGTAACCTACAGCAAGTGAATATCAAGTACAACATGAACACATTATGGACATCTCAATCAGCACTGAAACATTACTGGTACATACCAAGTGTGGAAGTCATCAAGACTTATTTTAGTCAAACAATAATCGGTGCTCCAGTTTACCTCAAGACAGAGAGGAAACTCTATAGCTCTAGAAACTATTTGACAAATAACAAAGTGAAGATGAAGCCATAGTTCAAAGTATGATGATATTCAATGCTACTGGAATCACAGTTCTTTGAGGAGAATTACCTTCTGCATTAATCTGCAAACTTAATTGTGTTTCAACAATTAATGAGTACTGAACTGATTCCACAAGACATTTGTCTCCTTAAACTTTGAGATCACTCTGAGGGACATAAAATCTATAGTCAGTAATTAGCAGATTAACAACCATATAAAAGCTACTGTTGACAAAAAAACATGATCTTGATGATTAACAATATTCAATAGAGTATTTGGATGACATTATATGCTGTAACTATTTTATTGCTGTTATCCTTCTCTCTCTATGAAGAATAGAAATGTCCAGATTTAAAAAAAAAACATATTTTATAGTACATGCCAAATTACATGTCAAAAAAATTGTGATTGGTATACAAAGTGACCAATCATGTTAATGTTGGTACATGTAGCAAATTGAAATTTGGTTTTGCAAGCAAGAGCCTAATCCACGGCACATCTTAAATGAAGTATTCTCAAAAAGAAAGTCACAACTGTGCAGTTAGTTTTCGTACTTTTGTGTACAAAACTAGTTTTATAAGTTCAAATGAAAAATTTAAACATATTTTGCTATAAAATAGTTGTGTGATTTATTGGATGACAGTCACCAGTATCAGTTCATTTTCAGCTCAGTAGTTGGAGTGTGATTTTTGTTTTACTGAGAAATTCACGTATGACATTCAAAATGGAGACAAATTTTTAAATACAAGTCTTGGCTTCTGATTAAATGGATAAATTATAGCGGTGAAGTTTGTGCACAATGACTTAAAATATGCACAGTGACGAGTACCCACCATCTGGGAAATTGGTCTAAAAATTGACTGCTTGTCTCGTAGTGTAATTATTGAGACCTACCCATTGAGACAGTGTGAGAAATGCAGACTGCAGACTGGTGTTAATAATAGCCTCAATAACATTTTGGTTAGCGTTAGAACACTCCCGTCGGTAGTGGTCCTTGAAAGTCTTCTGGTCTGTAGTCTACATTTGTCGTTGGTTATTCTGCACAGAAGCCACTCACTGTACAAATCAGACACAGTATGGCCGGCAGCACATTCACTAACAAGCAAATCAATACGTAACAAAGAAAATAGAGAAATTTGAGTTATCTTGGTTTATTCCTTGTTATTACATCCATCTCATAGGCTCTGTGGGTGAAGGTCCAAAAAGCTGAAATTAATGAAATTTACAACTTTGTTTACTCGACGAATTGGCCTCCTGTAAATATTTTCATAAAGTCAGTTCGCTGTTGGAATCTTCTTTTTGGTTTAGCACCAAAATGGTCAAAATCCATGGCATGGTTTGTAACTCGTCTCAAATATTTAAAAATTGTTTGCTCCACAGAAGATTTCCACAGAAGGGTGTCGTACGCTTTGTTTGCATCCGCAATTCTTTCTATCGAGTAGATTTGAAATGTTTTATTCCCTTTGAAGCAGTCAGAAAAGATGTCAAAAAAGTTAAAAAACTGTGGTGGACGACTTGTCTATCGCCGCAGGAGCAAGAAGAGATCCACAAAATTTTGACAAATCGCCAAACAACATTTTTGGTGAGTGGGGAATAACTGCTGATTGTGATGATTGTTATAATGTGAAAGTCAATGTATTCTATGGTTGGGAATCCGGTTGGGAATGGACCAGGCGATTGCACAATGATGGTGCAACAGTTTACCCTGTTCTCACACCTAATAACAGCTGGTTGTTTACCACACAATCAATGTGGCTTCCATTTAATGTTTTCCAATAACAAAAAGCAGGCCATGCGGTGGGAAAACAAATATGATGTAATGATAAATGATAAATGATAGTGCAACATTATTAGCATTAGAAAAGAATGAAAATGTTGTCGTAACTCTGAACATAATGATAATAAGAATGATGATGATAAGAATAATAATGATAATAGTGATAATACGCACCACTTAAACACTATACATTACACTTAAACACTACACTGTCCTTAAGCACTATGCTGTATTAAACACTATGTTGTATTCTTACTTTTTCAAGATCAACAGAAGTGCTCAAATTCGTTATTACCATCTAGCCATTAGGGGACAATGGCTATTTTACTTTTCACTAAGGTGAAGGAATATGGTGTATGTATCTTTCCACATTTGAAATGCTGTGCTTGTAGGTAAAGACCAAGTGTCAGTTGGTATTGTTGCCCTGGATTCGCAGCATAGGTCGTCACAAAGTGCTAAGTCAGTTTTTCCACTGGCGATAGCTAACTGTAAAGAAAAAAGGTTAGTTGAATACTGACTTGGATTGTTTATGGACAAGCTATGGTGTATTGTTGTTTTCTGTCCAGTGTGCTAAATAGCTGCTGTCAACCTGTTGATTTCATTACATCATTTAGGTATATAGCCATACAAATTTGGTTGAACCTCTAGTTTTCAAAAATTACAGCAATTTATTATTGTAATGTTTATTTTCACTTGTTGTTTTGAAGGGATGATCTTAAGAGGCTATTTGTTAATCTAAACCAAGCAGAAGATGACCTGAAGAAAAATGGTATCCATGTAGATGGCAAGCACTATCGTATAAGATTCAAAGGTTGAAAAGTTTGTGGTGTTTTGCTTGTTTAGTTTAATATTGACATGGTGCTCTAAAACTCCTAAGTATGATTTGAAAAGCGCAACAGATCACCAGGTGGCATGCCCGTGATTCTGCGAGTTAGAGTGCCATGGCATTTTTAAACCACTCTGTAGACGTAGTCAGGTTTTGTGGTACCCAGGTCCAGTGTCGATATTGCCATGGTGCTCTAAAACTCCTAAGTGTGATTTGAAAAACAACAGATCACTAGGTGGCATGCACGTGATTCTGTGAGTTAGAGTGCCATGGCATTATTAAACCACTCTGTAGACATAGTCAGGTTTTGTGGTATCTTACCCAGGTCTAGTATTGATATTGCCATGGTGCTCTAAAACTCCTAAGTGTGATTTGAGAAGCGCAACAGATCACTAGGTGGCACGCCCGTGATTCTGTGAGTTAGAGTGCCATGGCATTATTAAACCACTCTGTAGACATAGTCAGGTTTTGTGGTATCTTACCCAGGTCTAGTATTGATATTGCCATGGTGCTCTAAAACTCCTAAGTGTGATTTGAAAAGCGCAACAGATCACTAGGTGGCACGCCCGTGATTCTGTGAGTTAGAGTGCCATGGCATTATTAAACCCCTCTGTAGACGTAGTCAGGTTTTGTGGTATCTTTTACCTAGTGAACATTAATTTTTTTGTATAATTAAGGCTGTAATTGCTAATTCACTCCAGTCCTTTTCTTTGTTTATGTTTGTATAGTAACTCTTGATTACAAAGGTTTGCTACTTCTAATGGCTAAGATTGGGGATGAGCACTTTGTTCTTGGTGGACATGGACTTGCTATTGAGTTTTGCATTTTCTGTTTGGCTTTGAGGGTAAGTTTTTTAGGCTACCACCTTACGTTGGCTTAAAAAATGTAAGTGTAACAACCCTAAGGGCACACATTAAACTACAGCCAGTGGTACCATTAACAGTTGTGTATAAGCTGCACTAATAGATAAGCTACTCAACATGCCATATCAAGAGGTATACAGTACATGTAGTTTTGGTTTTTACCTTCCTCCACTGTGTCTTGGAAAATCATTTTGAACTCAGATAAACTTTGGTTTTTCTTGGAGGTTAATCTGTTGATATTTTCCTCAAAGATATTGCACATGTGAAAATGAGCTTGGTGTTCAAATACCTAGGTACATCTTTTTTTTATGATGAAAGATTCAAAGGTGAGGTATTTTACTTTCTTTATGTGATATTTTTTCCCTCAGGCCTGTGATTGTGATTTGGGGAGACATGAGGTTTGTTTGGAGCACCTCCTTCAAACCAAAGCTAACATTGGAGGGTATGTAGTATTCAATGTTGCAAGGCTACATGATTGTTTTGATTTTATCAGTTTAGTCCAGTTGCAATCAACAAGTTTATTTTGATGTAGCAGCAGATCTTTTTTAATTCCTGTGAGTCACTTGGTTGAATTTTAGCATGGCAAATATTGAAGGAAAGTCTGGATATTGTCCATACTACATGTATAAGGTAGCACATCAAAATAATGATATGGCATATAACCAAGAGGTTTCGATGTGAAACATCATGCCACTGGCACTGATTAGTTGGTCAAAACCAAATGATACCCTATGCTGTTAAGATCTTGGTTATTGTACTTTTCAGATTTAAAGGTTTGCGAGATGACTTATTGTGCATACTTGATGAAGAACTATCCTCGATGTGCCTTTGTGCTCTTCACTGCGAAATGCGGAACACTGAGCAGCTATTAAAGAGTGTGGGTTTACTTGCTTATGAGATAGGTTCTCTCAAACAGTGTAAGGAGGAGTTATCCAAATTTGGTCCAGAGAACTTCCACTCAGATCGGATCACTGTGAAATTAAAACCTGGACAACAAACAGCTCTGGGTAGAAACAATGTTTCTGTTTCTTCGTTTTCAGGTAATTGTTATATATCATTCTGTTTTCAATTGTGCTAGCCATGATGATCATGATGATTAAGCATCAATGATTCCAAAACCTTCGATAAGAGATTTTAGAAATCATTGTACAGCCAAATGAATGCACCCTAAATGATGGGGGTGGGGGGCAACTTCACATGCACTAAGTCTGTACACTTACAATTTTTTAATTGATTTCTTAAGGTTCCACTGAACGTAAAATCCTCTCAGCAATGGAAAAGATAGTTGAAGTGTCCCTGCCTAATGAAAAGCTAGCAGTTCATTATCAAGACCCAGAGGCAGCCAAAATGTGTATCCTCAATAAAATCTCTTTCTGTGAAGCACGTCAAAAGGTATTGCTTCTCTCTGGACTTGGAATGTATAGTATTTGTTTTCAGTTGTACTAGTTCTGCATCTCATAATCTACAAACCACAAAAGAATCTTCGGGGCGGCTATTTTGGTGTCGCTTACAGACAAAAAAATCTCGATTCATTTTGCCAACACACACAATGAGCCAAAATTCAATAATCTTATCAAAATTTAATTTTGGATGTCTTCTCCTTCTTCGAATGTAATTATGCTGCACTGCCACTGTCTGTTTTTGAGCAGACTATCCAAAATGTTTGCTGTCTTGTGACATCTCATACAGTGTACATTCATTGTATTTCATAACAGTCAGTCTTGGTATGATTAAACCCATCAGGATAAATGATCCATGAAAATTAATGTTGAACTTTGATTCTTTGGATCTTAAATTGTGATATACTGTATATCTGTAGGTCTCCTTGTGGAGAATAATAGTGCTTCAAACTCAAGATGGAGTATGCATTTTGCAAACAAAAGTGTTCATTTTGTATTTTACCTGCACTCTAAAATACAAAACTACTCATAGTGCATGCTACATGTATATTAATTTAATTTGTCAGTGGATATAATGCAAAAGCTTAGATTGTCTTGTTTTCTTGGTAGTACTACAGGGAAATGTTTAAAAGTGGGATTTTTGTCTGTGACTTTGGCAAAAGACTAGAAGAGGTCAAGTTGCAAAATTCAGGTATAATATGATGTTTGTTTAACTTATCAAAGTCAGCTTGATGGAGGCAACAGCTTTTAATTCTTTTATTTCAGGTCCTAACAGAAACTTCTGTGGTTGATTACAGCATGTTAATTGGTTGGCTGAAAAGGTTTCAACATTGTTAATGATTTTTGGTTAATTTTTGGTGTCTGTATAGATGTCAGTATGGAGTTGCAGAATCGCATAGATTTCTGGAAGCAAAAACAAGAGGACATTGAAAGTCAGTTTAAAGTTCTTTATCAACCCATTCAGACAGTTAAGGCCAGAAAGGGAAGGAAACCTCAGAAGGAGGAAAATCGGGAGCTGAGTTGCTATGCTGGCACACTAACGAAGGAATTTCTAACAATGGTGAGGTTTACTTTCATGCTTGTTGGATGTGTGACTGGTTGTACCCAACTTTGCGCTACACACCTTGTTGGTTACTCACCATCTCCTATCCAACGTGCGCCAATTTAATTCTAATTCTTTTTCAACACTGTTTATTTATGAATTTTGCAATGATTTGGCTTGCTTAATTCTCGGATAGAAAGAGGGGTTGTTATGTGCCTATTCATTGACCAAACAGACTTTCAATTAACCATCATGTGTCACTTTTGACTTTCTTAGGTTTGCTCCCTTTGGAAGGAAATTGCTCTAATAATGAGAGACAGAGAATTTAAAGCAAATGAGGAACACTTGATCGACATTTTTGACGTCAAGGTTGGAGCACTTTAATGGAACTTATTATCCTTTAGAGCTTTCTTTTAGTGTGGCATCAGCTTGTTTGGAGTCGTAATGATTTGTGTTTGAAACTGGTTTAACATTCTTTATACATGTACATGAACACTAGTACAATATTTCCCATAGAAATGTGTTACTTGCATTACCAGTGTCATGTTGGTGGAAGACAGTCAATACAAATAATGCAAATAAAAAAAAATTGTTATGATGAGTTTTAACTTGAAAATGTCAATCTTTTCTAGTGCGAAAAGTGGGGTTTCCTCCTCCTGGAGATGTTTGGGAGCAGTCTAGGAACAGGTGATTATGGCCACCTAACGGTAGAACATGTTCCAATGCTTTTTAGAGTGCATCACTCTCTTCATCACCTATCCAACCAGGGATTTGAAGCGGCTCACAAATTACAGCGACAGCTGTATGCCAGAGCAACGTCACATGATTCATCAGGCAACACTGCATCATGTAAGTTTATTTCAATTTGTACTGGGGTGTTCCAAACTTGATACTCAAAAGAGGCTAAAATAAATACTTGTAAGTGTTGTTGGTTTTTTCTATATTTTCCATCATGATGATAACAGCACTCACAGATACACCTGTATCTAGCATGTTTCTTGGTGATTACTGTTTTGACCTTAAGAACCACAAATCAGAGAATATATTAATAATTTAGAATCAGAATGAGTCGAATTCAGTCATAGACTGGAATATCTTTGTCATTAGTAAACTTAAACTGCAGGGTAATAGGGTAGTAAATCAGGTAGATGGTGATTTAAGCCAGTTGAGATTCACCTTCATAGAGTAAATTGTGCATAATTAATTGCCAGAAGATATAAACCAAAAAATTCCCCAAACTAAATTGTTGTATTAATTAAGTCTTAAATGTACATAATCTATTTCAGTGGATCAAATCCTCACACACCTCTATACAGAGATGCTGCTCGACATGAGACTAGCTTTCAAAGAGGCTAAAGGCTGCATTGCTACAGGTATTTATACCTTTTGTTGGTTCCTTTGTGGTGAATATAATTTGCTTCCAATTTGTTACAAATTACAAAAAGCACTCCAATTTGTAACATCTTGATACTATCCCTGTTATATGTCATTTGCAACAGTGCTGCTGGCAGACTGAGCTTCAGATATTGCCAAAGTCCAGCCACATGGCAAACTCTTCTTTAGAATACTTGAACAATTTTACACCATCCTCTGCAGGTTTCATTTTACACTTACCCTCTCTAGATAGTGTGTCTAAAATTGAACGCTGCTTTATACTGATGAAGCATCGAGTACTTGAAATGAAAATTCCTGCACAAAAACGAAATTTTCCTGTTGCATGGAATTTTTGTTCATGAAAGTGAAGATTTATGTTCTGCCGATGAAAAGTGAAGAGTGTTGAATAAAATAATAGTTATATGAAATACAAAAATGCAATTATTCAGACACACCTCACAGGCCTCTTGTATGGCTTTTTTTGTTTTAGGAAAGCCCTTCTACTATCGAGGATGTGGATGG
Source organism: Orbicella faveolata (assembly GCF_042242905.1). Lineage (NCBI taxonomy): Eukaryota > Metazoa > Cnidaria > Anthozoa > Scleractinia > Merulinidae > Orbicella > Orbicella faveolata. The sequence goes on from NW_028301576.1 coordinate 24,982,912, forward strand.
AGGCCCAAAAGGATGACCTGGTCAGGGGAAGAACAAGCATGGATTGGAAGGATAGATCAACTGCTGTCTGATTTATTTGGTCCAGACTACTGTAATTATGAATACACAGAGAAAAAGCACTGTGTCCTGGTTCCAGGTCAATTCCCACTCATGAAGTATGATCATGGCGAGTGGGAAAAGTCATACTATTTTAGTGTTAATAGTGACAGAAAACCTTGTGTCGACCATGCTTGTAAATCTGGAAATGATTTTGATGACAGCAATCCTGACTGCCAACCAATCAGCAACCCTGTCAGCAATCATGCCTGTAGCCCTGTTAGCAATCCTGACTGCAAACCAAGCAGCACTCCTGACACCAGACCTTCCAGCAACCCTGTCAGCAATCCTGACTGCAAACCAAGCAGCACTCCCGACAGCAGACCTTCCAGCAACCCTGTCAGCAATCCTGACTGCAAACCAAGTAGCACTCCTGACAGCAGACCTTCCAGCAACCCTGTCAGCAATCCTGACTGCAAACCAAGCAGCACTCCCGACAGCAGACCTTCCAGCAACCCTGTCAGCAATCCTGACTGCAAACCAAGTAGCACTCCTGACAGCAGACCTTCCAGCAACCCTGTCAGCAATCCTGACTGCAAACCAAGCAGCACTCCTGACACCAGACCTTCCAGCAACCCTGTCAGCAATCCTGACTGCCAACCAATCAGCACTCCTGACACCAGACCTTCCAGCAACCCTGTCAGCAATCCTGACTGCCAACCAATCAGCACTCCTGACACCAGACCTTCCAGCAACCCTGTCAGTAATTCTGACTGCAAACCAAATGATAATCCTGGTTATACACGTAAAACTGTTGAAATGAAGCAAGGAAAGAAACATTTCCAAGCTACCTTCAGATATGACAGCATTAACCATCTCACTCGTGGTGAACGAGCATCCTTGAAGCTTCCAAAAAGTGGTCTTTGTATCACCCAAAGAGGTTCAGCTGGTTGAAAGTGGCAGTGAAGTCATTGACCCGCATCTTGTTAACATGCGTCCTGCTGAAAGTATGGTAAAGGATGCAATGGATATGCTGACAGTCAACAATTGCAGAGTGAATGATGGCGATGACAGCAGTGAAACATTAGTCAGGGTTGGTAAACTTGGTACATTTACATTGGCATCAATGAAAATTTTCCAAAACATGTGCACCCTTCAATCAGATGCTGTCAAGCTACAACAAGAAAGAAACTGGCTTTCACAAGAGAAGGAAAACTTGTCGGTCATCAATAAAATCCAAGACATTCTAGAAAACTCTAGGCCCCATGATGAAATGTTAAGGCAGGGCTCTTTTATTATTGATGTCCATGATTTTAGCACATTGGCAAGCAAACGATATGTCAATGGATTCACCATAGATACAGTGTGCTTAAAACTTTTACATGAGTGTTTGCCCACTGAAGTTGTTTACTTGCCAACATATAGTCAGACGTGGGCAAGGCAAGGTGTGCAGTATTTCAGTCAGAGGGTAAATCGGTTTTTTGGCCACTGTAAAGTGCAAGATGTGGAATGCATTTTGGCACCAGTTCATTTTGAAACTCTCAAACACTGGGGATTGCTTTGCTTTGAGTATTCAAGAAGAACAGTGTACTTTGATGATGGTCTCAGGATTTCTCCACCAAGAGACATTTCCACTGTGATAAGGAACATGCTGGGTGGTTTCAGAGCCCTTTCAGATGATGCCAGCTTTGATGAGGAACAGTGGAACCAGTTGAATCTTCCATTGCCACGTATCAACATGCCAGCTCAGACCAAAACAGGTGTAGGTTCCGGAAGCTGTGGTGTTGGAGTTATTCTGACTGTGAGAGATATAATATCTAGTGGAAACTGTCACCCATCATTTCTTTGGAAGTTTGAAAACATGGACAAGTTACAGAAAGAGCTGATGTCTCTTATCCTTCAGTGGCGAGATTAGAGGTACTTGTACTGCAACTCTTCCCTTAAACCTTGTTGCTGCTTGTGCACTCAGTACAAGCATCAGAAACATTGTGTGTACTCTACAAAATAATGTTGGTGAGAAGGTATTTAGTCAAGGACCTTGTGTGCCATGAGCACAAACAAAGATGTAAGAACTGGACACTGTGCAGTTTTTAGTGGGAATGTCCTTGTGCCTATTCTTGTGTACAAGTGGGAAGCAGGCTTCAGAGTAGAGTTTACAAATATACATTTTAACACTAATCAATGCCAATAATTATTAATTATTATTAATGTCTTGCAAATAAATACTTGTCAACAGTGGTGCCTAAACAAGACATAACAGTAATGTGTAAAAATAATGAATAATCTATTTCAGGAATTGTGACTTATTGAACAGAATATTTATTATCACTCAAGTTACTCTCTAAAACTCTGAAATTACAAGCAACTTTTAAGATAATGGTCATCAGTGGTAATAATTAGATTCAAGTGCTGAGTGAACTTGTATGGTATCTAAATTATCATCTGAGTTACTCTATGAAACTATGAAATAGCAAACAACTCTTAGATTATGACATCAAAAGGCATATTCTGCTCACTAATAATAATATCATAATTATGTGCCCACAACATTTGGATTCCATACCACTGAAACAACTTGCTTTGTGTAAATGTCAGTTGTTTTGCCAATTCACTATAACAATGTCAATCAACATTAACATGGCATTTGTCCATTGGAAAAGTTTAGTAAACAATCCACCTAATATTAAATTAAATTAATCAATAGACGATATTTGTATTCTCAGTATTGGACTGGAACTAGCTTGCAATGGAGGTGAAAAGATTCCCCTGCATCAGCCTCCATTGCAAGCTAGTTCCAGTCCAATACTGAGAATAAACATATGGTCTACTAATTGTCTTAAGTAAAGATCAGGTAGTTCACTAGACAACATAAAATATTCATTATATTTGAAAATTATAACTGGCAAAGAGAACCCCACTGTAGACTTTTCTGTTGCTAACTACTTGTTCCCATTATACTTTACAGAGGACAAAACTGAATTCATTTGCCAGATTGAAGTTATTTGAAATTATTTCTCATGAAAGTTTGGAGTAAGAGGAAGACAGACCCATTGAATGACAGATGCAGGTTAACAGGAACAAAGGAAATGACAATCCTTGTAACCACGGTCATTTGTACAATTGTTAGTGACTAAAAAAATTAGTAACTTTAGGGCTCGTTATCTGAAAGTAATAATTATTATTTCAGTGAGTGCTTCAAGATGTTTAAATATTTGAAACATGTCAGTAGTAAACCTCAGACATTTTTCACTTCAAGAGTTAGTAATTGGCATTATTTACTGTGAAATTGCCTTAAGTTTGCTAAATTGAGTTTTAGCTAAAGAAAAGTCACCTCTAAAACTCGCACTTTTCAAGAAACGTTCTTATAACCAACTGGCCATGCTCGATATGAGTGTACAGTCCAGGCCACCAAATAATTTCTATTTCCCGTGTTGCTCGACCTTCCCCATATCCAACTACCAATGATGACTTTGATGATGCTCTGTTGTTTTGTAGCGGGGCATATGCTCTGTCTTTTGCTCTCAAAATTTCTTCTTCAGCAGAAAGTGGGGACGCTGAAGAATTTGCCTCGCACTGTTTGTTGCCAGCAAATAAAATTTCAGTATTTAGGTGGATTTTACTTTCTTCCAGTGCCTCAATAAATGGATCCAAATCATAGGTCTTGTATGAGATCCTTCTTGTTGTCCCTTTGTAACTGGGCTGTGACTTGTGGCTCACGTCCCTAACTGCGTTTACTTGATTGTTGAGTCTTCCTATGAAATACTCAAAGTATATTTTGGGCACTTGATGGCTATCAACTTTTATCCATCTCCCTTGGAGAGAAGAAACTATGTGAGAAACATGTTTTGTGGAGCACAGGTGCCATTTCAATACATACGTGGGAGAACTTGTTTAAAATTTAAATTAATTGCTAGCAATGATTTATTGTAGTCTTATAAAACTAAATTTTTTGACTCGAACATTCCTTACTTTGTTGCATCGTAGAATTTGCCCCATTGCGATTTATAAGTTTTAGAAGGAAGTGAGAAAAAGATTTGAACTTTTAATACTCTACAGTGACTTAATCGATATTATTATGCATCAGTCAATTCCAGCAGTGCCCATTCCCCCGGTAACCGCAGGGCATTTGCTCACATTGTCAGTCCCGGAGGTGGGGCATTCGCAATCTTATCACGGCCCTGGCGCTGGGCATTTGCGTGCCCAGGACGACCCCCGGACATTTGACACGTGTGTTTTCGAAGTGCCATGGATGAGGTCATCGGGAAAGACGCGGGATTTGTCGAACAATGGCTTGTCCGTCTGTGACTAGAGAAACTTGTAGATGTTTTTAAAGGTAATCAGCTAACACGTACTGTTGTCCTTGAAGTCTTACCGTTGCATTCAAATACTGAACAGTCGAACGATTTATTCACTGATTAATAAAAAACTGCAGAGGTGTCAGAAGGCGACGATCCCGGGGATGGGGCATTTACCTTCTTTCTTCGTCCCAACCCTGGGGCATTTAGTAAGCTTATATGTCCCCACCCCGGGGAATTTGCTCCTTTTTTAAAAAAAAATGCTAATGCCTGGGCGTTAGCCCGGGGGGGATGGCCACTGTTGGAATTGACTGACGCATTATGACCAACAACAGACCATTACTCGCAAGTGGGGAACCCAGGCATTGCACATTGCATGATAGTTTTCAACTTAGTGAACGCTTAAATGTTTTAATTCACCTGGTAAACGAGGATGAAACATAGAGTTTATTCTTTCCACCAAGCCGCCAATCTGTAGTCAATAACCTTCTTGATATTTCGGGTCAAGGTTCCCTCGTGGCCTTGGTAATGTCGTGACATTTCCATCACCATCTTTAAAAGCTGGATTCAGGGGATATTCTCCTTGGTGGCGTTCTCGCATGTGTTTGGCCAAAGAATACAAGGTTTTGAAACTTCTCTTGCAGCACGCACATTCGGTCGTGTAGCTCGGCATTATGATACTAAAGAATGAATAGCCTAGTCATACACTTGCGCCCCGGACATCGTGAATTGCAAATGTGAAGGCCTTTATTCTCATTGGCATTGTCACCGGAAGTAGAACCCGTGAAATTTCCCCCACCCTAACCCAACTGGCTTTGGAGCATTAAAAGCAAGAGAGGTTGCAACGCCAATATGAGCGAAAAATGTATACTATGAAAATAATTTCAATACTTGTAAAGACTTACTGTTGTCAGTCGGCTATTGTAGCTGCTGAGGGAAGAAAAATATAAAAGGCAAATTGTGCATCCCAAGGGTGTCCCAGTGAGAATTAATTGTCTTCTCTTACGCAACGCACCAAAGTGATAGCGTTGCTATTGTGGGTTAGTGTTTTACGTGATGTCGGAAAAGCCGCAGTTTTCAGCGAAAGACGAGAGGTACCGGTCTCATCAACATTCGAAAGAGGAGAAGAAGAGACAAAAGCGGGAATGGAAGAAACGGGTTCGGAAGGAGCGAAAAAGGAAAAAGCACGAAGCAAAGAGAGGAACATTAGCCGTCATTGACATGCCCGATGTGCGGCAGAACCAGATTGACGGAACCGGCAATGATGATCTGGAGTGCGGGGATTTCCTAAATATGAAGTTAAAGTGTAACACAGAATGGCTAGAAGTTGAGGGAGCTAGCGCAGTAAAAAAGAAAAAAAATGGTTTTGTTGGCTATAAGGGATGTCCACAGGAACAAGTCTCGATAGAGAAAACAAAGCATCCAGAAACTATAACATATGAAGCAAGCCAGGGTTTGAGCAGAGGTCAGAAAATGCTTGCTCTTGTAAAGCTCAAAAGGCCGGACATTTCTGCACACAATCCTAAAATGTTCAGCAAAACCATCGCACGGACAGTTAAATTCACAACAAGCCGTCAACTTGAAAAGCAACCCAGCAGTACCTCCAAGTCAGTGCGCGAAATCAACCCGCTCGTTAATTGTCAAAATTTCTCGAGAACCAGTTGGGTGTGGAACATTTGGACAGTGTTTCCTGGCACGGTATCGAAATATTACAGCAGTTGTTAAGGAAATGAAAAGACAGAATAACACTTTCAAAGAGGGTGAAAGATGTAAGCTTGAGGTGTTTCACAAGGCTAATGTATTGCATAGCCTCGGTGATCATGCTGGGCTTCCTTTTCTTTTGGGTATATGCACCGAACAGGAACCATACTGTTTAGTCCTCCAGTTTCATGGCTGTGGAGAGGAAAGCCTTACCCTTCACAAGGGAATAAAATGAAGACTGCTCAATAAAACATCAACCATCGGAACATTTAAAGATATTTGTGGTACTCTAGAATACATCCATGGCAAAGGCTTTCTTCACAATGACCTGAAATCCAACAATGTTTTACTCGAAACAAAAAAGGATGGATTTCGCCTGATTATTATCGATTTTGGAAAAAGCGGGCCAATAGAGAAAGAGAAGGGTTATAAACGGAGCTATGGTGCCGAGTACATTGCACTGGAAGTCAAGAAAGGACACAAGCAAAGCTGTGCAAGTGATGTCTATTCGTTTGGAAAGATGCTAGAGACAGCAGTTCGTAACAGAGGTTTCGGTAGTTTATTTTCAAACATTATTTCCAAAGCAACTGCGTTTTCTCCCACACTAAGGCCTTCCGTTGGGGAGATTTTTACTCAACTAACAAATGCTGCTCATAAGTGATTTCTCTTTTACGTACTTTGAGTATACGTATCGCTGGTAATTTGTAGGTCCTGTTTACGTTGAACTCTCATGTCAGGTAATCATAAAGATATACACAGCAAAAACATTAAAGTTCATAGTTCTGGTTAAAGTAATTATTGTCATCTTGTGTAAAAATAGCCTCATCATGTTTGGTATCCTGCAGATGTGGCCTGTGTTAGCCGCGATAGTTGGTGATGTAAAATTTCGCGAAAACTGTGAAGCGATGAAGTGTGAGTGACAGAGAACATTATCCCGGGAGACTAGTAATGCGCATTCCATCAACACTTTCTATTGTCCTCAAATTTACTGGGCATTTAAATCGGTCATTTCAAATGACCGATCTCTCGGTAACTAAGACTTGTGGGTTCTCATGGCGTACAGAATACGTTCAGCATATAAACACAAGCGTTATTTTTCAATTCTTTGCATTCGAGGCTGTATTAAAGCTTTAAATTTGAAAACCGCGTTCTTCAATATCTAAAATTTGGGCTGAATAAGTGTCATTAAGTTTTTTCCAGCGTTAGAACATGCCTGATAACTGTTGTGTGCCACTGTGTTGTAAGAGTGGATAGCGATTAGGGCCGGACGGAGAAAGGATCACATACCACAGCCTTCCAACAACAGATCCAGAAAGGCTTAAGGTATTTTTTCGATCTCTATTGATTTGATACACTTGCTGTTACATAAATTGTGGTAATTTTGTTTCAATTGTCTTATTTCATAGACTTGGCTTGTAAAGATTAAATGAGATGTATCCACAACATTCCAGATCGTGAAGCGAACCAAGATCTGCTCGTTGCATTTCAGGCCAACTGATTTTCGGAAAGGCTTAGCAGGTCGCCGAGTTTTAAAACATGATGCCGTTCCCTCAATTTTTCAATGGTCTGCACCATCTCCTAAGAGGAAATCGCCACATAAGCGGTCACAACCTCCATCTTCATTGGCTGAAATGCCATCCTTCAGTAGCGTGAGTGAAGCAGACGTCGATACTTCCACTCTGGATGAAATCGACAATTTATGCACGCACATTGCAAAGTTAGAACAACAAGTCAATTTACTTGAGCTCGAAAATAAACAACTTTTGAAGAATGTCGACAAACTTCTTGAAAGCCAGTTTGGCATAGCATGATTTAAAGACTCAGACTCTGATATCAATTTTTACACGGGATTTCCTAATTTCCAAACCCTTCTGGCTTGCTACAAGTTTTTAAACCCAGGTGAGAATGGTTCTAACATTGTTTATGTTAACAGTGCGAAGGAGGACCTAGAGTTTTCATCATCAATTAATGCAGATGGCTTTTTGGGAAATAAACCCGGCCCACATTGAAAACTTAGTACCCTGGACGAATTTTTCCTGGTGCTTGTGAGAATGAGACTTGGGTTATTTGAACTTGATTCAGCCCACAGATTCAGGATACATGTTTCTACAGTAAACAGGATTTGTATTTCCAGGATCAATTTTTTGTACTTAAAATTTGGCTTCCTTAACATCTGGCCAAACAGAGAGGCAATAGATAAAGCAATGCCCCAGTCATTTAGGGATAAGTATCCTAAAACAAGGATCATTATTGATGGAAAAGAGATCAAATGTCAGATCCCTTCTTCCATAGTTTTACACAGTGAAACCTATTCTTCGTACAAGAGCCATACAACCTTTAAAAGTCTGATTGGCATCGCACCCATTGGCCACATAACATTTATTTCCCAACTCTATGGAGGAAGTATTTGAGACAGGGAGCTCACAGTAAGGTCAGAGTTACTCAACTTGCCTTTTGATCAAGGTGATGTGGTGATGGCTGACAAGGGGTTTACCATTTCTGACCTGCTTGAACCTATTGGTATTGGCCTGAACATCCCCCCATTTCTTGGTTTGCAAAGTCAACAGACCCCTTCAGAAGTTATTGCCACTCAAGAAATAGCTTCAGAAAGAATTCATATGGAAAAAGCTATAAACAAAGTGAAAAACTTTTACAAATTTAATCAAGCCATTCCATTGTCTTTAGCTGGTAGTCTAAATCAAATGTGGACTGTTTGTGCCATGCTTACCATCATGCAAAATCCCATTATTACTTAGCGATCAATTTTAACATTAGTATATACCACACAAGTGAATAGTGCTTTTCACGTGCACTGATTGGTTCACTGAGATGATTAACAAAGTACTATACACCTCTGAGAAACTAAAGAGAAACAAACTGTCTTTGCATGTTGCTGTGTTTACCAAAAGTGATGTTTTGGTCCAGTAGTTATTCAACTTGTGTGATATACACTAAAGCACTGATTATTCACCTCAGTGGTAGTGAATGTGGTAAATATTTACCTCCACTTCAGTAAATAATTGTTAATTAAAAAAACTATTTTGAGTAATGACAAAAAGAAAACTGGAAAAAAACCTTGTAAATTATGTTAATGTGTGGTTTCAGAAAATATAAATACCCACTCCATTGATTTTAGGGAAGTCAGTTGGCAGGGGTGGGGAGAGGGGGTGTTATGCCACAAAATGTAATAACTGACTCAAAATGTAATAGTAACGCAAAATGTAATAACTTTTGCCACAAAATGTAATAGTAATGCAAAATGTAATAACTTTTGCCACAAAATGTAATAGTGACGCAAAATGTAATAACTTTCAACGCAAAATGTAATAACGTCGGTAACGCAAAATGTAACAACTTTTGACGCAAAATGTAATACATAAAAGTAACGCAAAATGTAATAGCACAAAATGTAATAATGTTTTGGTTGGTATATGTTTGTTGGAATTATTCATTTATTTATTTTTTAATTATTATTTTTTATTTATTAAGATCGTAATAGGCACCCATCAGAGACTTGGTCTAGGCAAGAGTTTCAATATCAAGGCACAATTGATAGCAAAATCGTCCCACTTAAAATGATTGAATTCCCATGCACATCTTTAAATTAAGCTGTACACTAAGATCTTAAAGAACCTAATTTTATACATAAATGATAACTCAGAAAATAATTGGAAGTAAGGGATGACTTGTGCAAGAAAATAAAAGAATATGCCATTTTATCAATGTAGGGTAAGGGATGTAAATATATCTAAAATATATCTGCTTAAGACAATGTTAGAGCAACATTGCCATTTTGTTAATGTTAATTGTTTTATGTGGCAGGAAACGCAACTTTCCATCCATGTATGACAAACTTGGCAAAAATATTTTTTTTTCACGAAAAGTTTGTAGAGGTCAGTAAGGGGTCAGTTGACCGGCCGCAGGCCACTGTTTATCAGTAGTAATCTGAAACCAAAGTAAGACACTCCTCTGTCGTTTCGATAAGACTTAGTATACCAATGCTGGTCACGTCTTCGTTCTAGTCGACCATGAACACCATATTGTGTTATTGGTTTTTATTCATAACCATTGCCAGTAACGTGCAACAAATTTTCGCAATTTCATCACTCGACGATGAGACGTATGAGACATTTCTCGAGTTGCTCAAAGGAAAATTTAACGTCCCATTGAAGCAAAGAACCACCAAGCAGATATCCGCTCTTGTACGGTTTTGGCGAAATCGCGACCATGTATCTCTGAAAGGGGGCAAGGTATGCCACAATGGTAAGCCAATAATGAAAAAATCAGCTGTATCGAGCATTGTAGCGAAAGCATTCAAGGCAACAAAAGGTTTGGGTGTGAGGAAAATCTATCACCGTCTAAAAGATGTCTGTAGTGGCGTGGGAGAAAGAGACATCAGAAGTGTGCTTGGAAAGTCGTGCCTACATCAACGACTGAATGTTTGATTCCAAAACAAAGCTGCTTTAAAGCCAGTATGCGCTAAAGCTGTACAAATCTGCCATCAGGTGGATTTAGTAAGCATGGAAAGTATGCCAGTCAAGTGGAAAGGAAAAGTATTCAAGTATGTCTTGTCTGTTTTAGATGTATTTAGCCGGTACCACTGGCTTTTTCCACTGGAGGGGAAGAAAAGCAGCTCAATCGCGGCGGCACTTTCAAACGTTTACAAAGAGCATGGGCCTCCTCGCGTCATACAGCACGACCAGGGGCAAGAATTTGACGGTGCTGTCAATAGACTGTGCAAGAAGCTTAGTATTAAAGTAATTAAAGGGTGTCCATACCACCCACAGTCACAGGGAAAAGTAGAACGGACCCACAGAACATTTAAGAAAAAGATTATGTACGATTTATTGACTATGCGGAAAACAGGAGTGAACTGGGCAAAATGTTTACCAGAATACGCAAGAGCATTAAATCAAGAAGTTAAGGAGGAGCTATCTTGGAAGTCTGCCTTTGAAGTTTGTTATGGGCGCAAACCTTTCAGGAAAGATGAACTATCAGAGGCCACTACTGCATAAGAATGGAATGTCGAGAACGAAGCTTACGAGGAGATGATATCTTCGTGACCAAAAGATTAAGAATCCCATGATATACAAGTTAATTGAATACGGAAAGCTGCTTCCGTGGCAAGTAAAAGATGCGAAAACCGCATGATCCAGAAGGGACTGAGGAACAATCCACCTTCAGTTTCTGATATTGGTGAAAAGGTGCTGATTTGCTACCCTGTGGCGAAAAAAATAGGTAGCAAGAGGTCTATCTTAACGGCAAGAATACTTAAGGAAAATTTGAAAACTTGTAAATACAAAGCTCAATTTACATTTCCAGCTGGCTCTTCCAAGATTCTGACTAAATGGATTTCCGTTAATGACATGACAAGTAGAACACTTGACAAAGAAAAGAGGAAGAGAAAGCTCGCATGCCAGAGTAACAAGAAAATGCACAAAAAGAAGTATTTGATACCTTTCTCAAATCATAGGGAGAAATTCACTGACATGCAGTCTGAGATGAATTTTTTAATCAGCTATGACCCGCCCAAAGATGGCAACTGCCAATTTTCTGCACTTTGTCATGAACTTGTGAACATTGGCGTCTTCTGGTCTGCAGAAACATTAAGGAAAGAGATTGTGTCATTTCTGGAGTCGCATCCAAACTCTCCAGACGGGACTCCGTTGGAATTATTCGCTGGCACACCTTGGAGCCAATATCTGCGATTAATGGCATGCAATGGAACACATGGTGATCACTTAACGCTCCAAGCAGCAGCTGATATATTTAATATACAAATTGTTGTATATTCCACTCTTGGTGCAACAGCTACGCAGACAATTTCCCCTACGAATGGCTGTCCCATTGCAACATTTTATCTAGGTCACTTCGCTGAGGGAGCTGGAGAGCATTATGTGTGTTTGGCAGACGAAACAATTTCGGATCGCTCCGACACAGAGTACAATTGTCTTTCCCCCGTCCAAGATGAACAGTCCGATTTAGGTAGCACATCAGGTTTAAATGAACCAGGGGATCAGTCCCAGAGCGATGCAGATCAATACACTCCTGACATCAATACAGCCCATGGTAACCAAACCCGATTACATGAAAATGAAGAGCAAGATACGAATAACCAATGTGGATATGAACAGCAGGGAAACGATCGTGCAAGTCAGTTTAACGAGTGTAATACAGATTATGGTGCTTACAGTAATCCTGATGTTTTGGAGGACGTTACAGAAACAACAGGGGGAAGTTATCCAGAAATGCGAAGTTCTGAGCCGCCCGACACAGAGTATAATTGTGTTCCCCCCGTCCAAGATCAACAGTCCGAATTGGATGGGGCATATCAGTCCCATACCAAAACAGATCGACATGCTCCAGATGTCAACACAGCCCATGGTGACTGAACTGGATTGCATGAAAATGAAGAGCAAGATACCAATAACAAATGTGGATATGAACAGCAGGAAAATGATCATGCAAGTCAGTCAAACGGGTGTAATACAGACTATGGTTCTTTCCTTAATCCAGATGTTTTGGAGAACATTATAGAAACAACAGTGGGGAGATATCCACAGATGCGGCAGACCCTTAGAGCTGTTTTGCGGTTTTTCAAACAGATCGTCAACAACGTACCTCTTCCACAAATTTACCTTCCAGAGCTAGCAGATGTTGCCGACATACACCAGCTAAGCATACGAAACATAAAGCAGTAATCGCTCTAAAACACATAATTAATGCTAAGAACTGGACAAACGCTTGGGTTCGCTTAGTAGCTTACAGCTATGGGTGGTACGGTGTCTCCAAGATTTACTGGAGAACCCGCAATTAAAAGAGCCCTGCAATAGTTTAAAGTTTAAGTTTCAGTTTATATTTTCAAGTTTCATTTTTCCTTCCTCAGAGTTGTAGTTAGATTTCGTTTGAAATAAGATTTTCATCAATTCAAAATATATATGCATAATTCTTTTACCAATTTTTATTTTAAAAAAAGGAGCTGACTTGCTTCTAGCCTGATATTGCAAGACGTTAAATTGGACAGAGTCACTTGTTTGTTAGTACGTTAATTAGTGTGACAATATAACGGATAAAGAATTGAATGATATAAAGTTAGCATATATACCATTACAAATCGTAGTTTTTGTACCTTGATTTCAAAATAAAGAAAGGCATGTGTTATTTGGAGGGCTTTTTTGTATGAAAAAATACTTTTCTACAGGAATTTCACAAGAGTTCACCTATTCACCCCTTTTCCCCTGGAAAAATCAAAGTAGCCTTTTTGAAAAACTTGTGGCGTCCGCCAGTTTTAAAAAAAGACATGTTCTGTCCCTTACCCACATGTAATTCCTTATATTTCGAACAAATATATACCAACCAAAACATTATTACATTTTGCATCAAAAGTTGTTACATTTTGCGTTACTGACGTTATTACATTTTGCGTCGAAAGTTATTACATTTTGTGTTACTATTACATTTTGTGGTAAAAGTTATTACATTTTGTGTTACTATTACTTTTTGTGTCAGTTATTACATTTTGTGGCGTAACAGGGGGAAAAGGGCTCAAAAGCCAAATGTTTCAAGTGAAAGTGACAATTCCAGAGAATTTCAGGGCAAGGGGTTTTACCCAAAAAGCCTTCTATGGGGAGGTATTATGTTCTCTGAAAGAACACAAATAATTGGTGGCTTATTACAGTGCATACTAGGTTTCATGTAAAAAGTTTAACATGATAATTCCTACTTAATTTCCACTGATACTACTTGATGATGTTGCCACAACATTAACTGTGCCAGCTGTGCTTGCAGAACACGCTTCAGCTGGCACTGGCAGTGCCTTGAAGAATTTAGCCAAGTGCTTTAAATAGAACTGTTCTAATTTTAACAACATGGCAGCAAAAAACTCAGCATCAAAATAGATACGTTCGATGACCATCCCCTGAAAGGTGTAGGTGACGAAGTCACACCACTTTGCCCCTGTTATCCCCATCTGCCCTTGGACCTGACAGTAGTATTTGTGGTTTTCCTTTAAAACCGGGAAATCATCTTTCATTTCCAAATGAAATTGACCATCACCAGCACATGCTGTCTCGGGTGTGACATTTCTATGTTTGTAGGGACATTTAATTTCAAGGATCCCATATGGGTTGTCCTCTGTCACATCAATAACTTTTGCATCTGGTGAGCAACCAAGGAATGGAAAAGCAAGGTTTACCACAAATCCCAGTGTAAATGTTTTTACAGGATGCCCACTGTGCCTTAGATAGTTCTCATATTGCTCTAGGGCTTTACTTTCATACTCAATCCCATGTCTCAAGGGTTCAGGTAAATTTCTTGAGTTGCTAGAGGTATTTCCATCCCCAACAAGGCCCTTGAAAAAAGCATTACTGACAGATTTTCGACTTAAAATGTCTCCAAATGTCAAAGCTGTCAATCTGGGTTTCCTTTCACTCCACCATTGACTGTTATTTTGCTGTGACTGTGTTTCAGATTTGAGTGAATTAGCATCCTGTTCACTGATTCTTAGAGAATCATAAAATGGCTGATGTTCTGAAGTGCATTGTGTGAAAATAAACAGGGGAAGATGTAAAGATACTGGGAATGAACGATAATTTGTGATAGGTACAGTGTTGCTGTTACATTGCTTAGACAAATCAACATTGCATGTAACTTTGAAATTTCCTTCAGTGGGTGCCATTTGATAGCTAAGATATCCTCCCAAGGGTGCAGGCCCAGCTCTAGTGGGTACACTTTTACCCCCAGTATCCATGTACGAACTAAGCCCAAAGTTATTGTTGATGTTTTGGAAATGGACTTTGAAACTTTCGATCTCTATGTCACTTGGGGCTGCCTTAACTGCAGGATACAATGAACAGGCAATACCGGGTGAGGACTGTACAGAAGTGCTTCCTGACGCTGTTGTGCCTAGTTTGGGTTTTTTAAAGACCATATTCATCAATGGTTCTAATGAGATGCTCTTTCCTCTAGGCTTGTGCCACTGTGAACTATGTATTAAATTTAATTTATTACATTATTTTTCTTTTTTAAATTACTTTTACTTTTTTTAATTTTTTTTTAACTTCAGCACGCCTGTGAAAACAGGCATCATTCTTTGCTCCTGGCACTAAACAAAAGAGGCAAGGTCATCACTGTGAGGTTTATTTGTGAGTGCACAGTGGCAGCATGATGGAATCTTGCACACTGAAAAAAATAGAAAAATTTTTTTGCAAATTCTACATTCACAAGAAAACGAAATGCAAGTAATGCTTTTTTAGAAGTGTGTCAACTTCCACTCTGAAATACAATTTGAGGGGAGTGACAATAATTACCAGCTGTGATACTTTGATAACGAGTAGTACTACTCTTCGATCAGTTGATGTAAAAATAACAATGGTATGAAATAAATGCTCAGTCATTTTTCGATTATACAGCTGCTTTCACTATCAGCATCCATAGCAGTTTATGTTGCTGCATCAGCTTCTGACGTGTCGTTTGAAATAAATCAATCAAAAGCATTGCACAAGAGACCAGTATTGAGAAGGTCATGGTAGTGGCCTGTGAGTGGTACATCTCGATGTGTCTTGTTTGTTTAGGACGTCAAAAGATGAAAGTAGCTGTCAATGTAACACTGAAAGGGAGCTAATGGGTACTTTTAAAGAACAACACAAAGAAGACTCTTAATATCAATTTTAGTGAAGCAAAGAACAAAGTAAATGACCATGGACCGAGCACCATGGACCGAGTGCAGTTCATGTTCTACCCATGGTTTTCTTTGTCTTTTTTTGTCATGTTGGTGACCAGCCCCAAACTTCCTCTCGGTCAAATGTTGAAACTTGCAACCTGAAATGAAAAATGAAATGCTTCCTGAGGGGGTTATTCCCACCAGGGCCTTGTAGGTCTCCTTACCTTTGTAATTGGAATACATATTTCCTTTCAGCTCGAGAGATGTAGGTGCTTCACAGTCAAGCTCAGTACAGTCTATAATAACACGTGTCTTTGGATAGCTGTCTTTGAAACTCTGTGGCATAGTTGCATCGACCTGTTCTCTTGTTGGCCAAATAGGAATTGCTGACAAACAGAGATACATGAAGTTAACCCAGCTAACAAAGAGTTGACTGACGGTACTCTTGTCAATTCCAAAGAGCCATCCTAGATCCTTAGTAGAAAACCCTCTCCGTATCCTCATCAATGTCAAGAGGAATTGCTGTTCCCCCGTGAGAGAGCGTTTACATCCACGCCCAGTTTCCGGGCGAGAATTTGGTGCTGAAACCAACCTGATGTTCTCTCCATTATCTCCTGGTTGTAGTAAATTTAGTACGCTAACAAAAACTGCATAATTTGGGAAACCAGTATAGTGCATACATTTCTCATCAGACTTGATAACTTCAACAGAAAAAACTGGACCATCAGCTTTTTTTCCTGCTGAGGATCGTGACTTTCTCAGTTAACTGCTTATTTGCAGCAGACAGAGCATTAAAAGCTTTTTGGACAGCTTTCAATGCTAAATCACAAAGCAAGTTTATGACATTGCCTGTCACTCTAGCAGTAGAAGTTTCACAATTTGTAGGACTAAAAGAAAAGAAAAACGGGCAAGCAGGTTACAGCGGGAGAAAGACCCACAAGATCAAGTGATTACTCCCTAAGCTAGCATTTGACTTGTTTTGCAACTTTTTGTAAATAAGTTTTATAACATAGTGTTTCACAGGTGGATTACTCAGATTTTTAATGTAAAAGTTGTTTCAGCTTCTAAACTTGTACAAACAGTAGGTTCATGTCATCTGCATAAGTCGTCAATGTTATTGACTTGTTTTATTGAATGAAGTTATGGTGTAAGCATAAGTCTTGCGTAACTTTTAAAAACTGACCCTGACTCTGCTGACTCATACAAGATGTTAGATGGTTGACTTCAGTTTTTCTGGGCTTTCCTTTTTCTCCATTCGCCAGCAGGCCTCTGATTCCATTTGAGTGGCAATGTCCCTATCTTTAAATGCAAACGGCTGCCCCCTTGTACATGAACAATGTCACTTTGTTGAAGTGTACGTTACAAACCCTTGGTGCATTCATAATCACAAACCCGTCCTTCCCTGATGTTCTGGACATCAGATTTTCCCAAACTCATCCAATTTTTTTTCCACAAGGAATACTAAAAAAGGTAAAACCTGTTTGATTATCATTTGCATCATATATTCTGTTTGAACAGCCAAAGTAAACACACTGTTTTCCTTGGCTTTTCTTTGCCGCCATCTTGAAACAGATACTTCCATAGCCTTGCTTTCATGCAACCAGAAATAAGAAGGCTGAATTATGCAAAGCGTCTATGGAAGACTCGACTTTAAATGATCCTTGTTTTAGTGGGTCGTGTCCAGGAACTGTTGCCAGGCAGCCAAGTCTCCCTCCTGTGGTATAAGCACAATTTCATGCGTGATATTTGGAAGGGAATTGCTCCTTCGCTGTTAAGAAGTCTTTTCGCTGGGTCAAATGAAATTGACAGAAATAATACCAGGCATGCTAGTAAAGGTAATTATTATCAGAAAGAAGCAAAGTTGGAAATTTTCAAACGCTCATTTTCAAGAACTGGAGCAAAAGTATGGAACCTTATTCCTTCTGACTGGAGAGATGCTTCTAAATCTTCTTTTAAGAAAAAATTGGTGGATTTCTCTTTGATACTCTTGGATAACAATGATTATGTTGAAGTCGAGAATTTAGTGCAATGACAACACCCAGGCTCTTACAATTTGGTGGAATGTATTTATTGATAATAAATTTAGATACTAATTAACAAATAACTACAAAAGCCACTTGAACTTGTTGCTTTTGGCAACTTTGTTGTTTCTGTGGGATCCAAATGAAATGGGATTTACAAAGTTTAAATTTCTTAGTTGTAATAGAACTATTGGATAACAGTTAAGCGTGTATTTTCAAGAATATTTTTCAACATGTTGTGTTTACTTGTACAATTAAAAGCTTTCCTCTCAAAAATGAAAAATATTGTAGTTATGATAACGATAACACAATTTCAATGCCACAGAAATTCAATTTACTGCCTGTTAACTTACATATAACATTACACGAATGCAATAAAATTTATCTCGTTTTACACTAAATTAAAACCAGTTTGTCTCTTCTAAGGGAGAGCATTTGTCTAATGTTTGCCTTTTCTTCAAATTATGACATGCTATCCACACGTTAAACCTGGAAATTTCAAGTTTGGTTTTTAAACCAAAACACAAACCAAATGCCAACAGCTGATAACAGAGCAAAATTCTCATTTGTCCAATCTTACTTTAGTCAGGTTCTGACTAAAGTGCACCTAAATGCCAATTTGTTTTTCTGCTAACATGAAACTTTGCACCTATTCCAAAAACATCTAGTCATTTAGCACTTGTCCCCATGCCCCCCCTTCCTAGAATTTTTTCAGGCTTTATTTTCACTACTGCTTAAGTAGTGTTCATGGCTGCCATGATTGTTGACAACTTCAAAAATCCAACAGCTGCAAAGTTTTGTTCCTGCAGAAAACAATATTTTAGGGTTTTGGTGCAATTTAAGAAAAACAACACGATTGTACAACGTTCATAGTCTGCAAAATTAATGTCTTTCAGATAGCCAAGTGCCTAACCAGTCTCATCATAACAGCCGGCGAAGTCTTCCTGAAGACTTCTCTCTCCTCTTCTGTGTCTTCAGGCTGCAAATACCATAGCCATTTGTTGCCGACACCACCAACACATCTTCAAATGAGGAAGATGAGGGCTGCGAGTTGGCTCTGGTGACTGATGTGGTAACCAATAGCTGAGCCGATCTTGGACAAATTGGCCCAAACATCTCCCCACCCCCTCTCAAGTTGCAAGTGTTTCAATTTTGGGCAAACCACGCAAAGGAAACCTGCATTGAACTTTAGTCTTGGAACAGTTGAGGAGCTCACAAAATGCATTGACAAATTGTGCCCTTCTTTCGTTAGGCAATTCATCAGAGTTCAAGCAATGTGCAATTGATGGAGCAAGTTCCAGTAAGGCAGTTAAGTGTTTGTTACGTTTTAGGCCAAGTGCAGCGAGTGTTGGTCTGTCTAGTAAAGTAAAGTAGTTTATTAAAACTCTCTTGCAGTAAAACAACTGAATTAACGAGTACATTTTACAATCTTAAATTATCTAAAGTACAGTAATTTACAAATATAACAGTGGTACTATCAATTGAGTCACATAAAATATTTATATGTAAAAAAAGTCCTCTACTCTCTTTGTCATGCAGGCCTGCATGTCTAATTTGTTCATCAACACCCAAACAGTGCATTGTTCATTTTACATCTCTCTGACACTTGATCTACCTCTCTGCCATGTTTGTCACATAAACAGTATGGACAATTTTGATCTGCATCCCCCTGGGAAGGATGAGCCACTGCTTCACCAAGGCATGTACAGTTGCTCTTGGATGTTGTCTGACTGTTTCCTCACGTACCTGCTGGTAGCTCTGAATTGCTGTGTTCTGCCTGGCCCTAGCTGTAGCTCCTGCAACCTACAGTGGAGAAATAGGTGAGGTCCCTTACACTGAAAGTGAAAATGGGTCTGTCAGTCTCCCAGTAATAAGTGTACAACAATGACTTTATTCATCATCATCATCATCATCAGTCCTCATAGCGCCATCGGACACATAACACCTTCATAGTCTCTCCCCAGCGTGAAGTGTATGGTCTCGAGTTCTTTTTCCGTTGACCTCCTCCAGGTTGTTCTAGACCTTCCATGTTGTCTTTTCCCTTATGGTGTCCAGAATAGACCTACTTAAGGAATGTCGCTGGGGTCTTCAGTATGTGTCCAATCTAAGTCCATTTCCTCCTGGTTAAGCTCACCATGATGTCTTCTTGGTTACAAATCTTGCCCACTTCCAAGTTCGTCACTTTCTGTGGCCATGTTATGCCCAATATAATGCGAAGGCATTTATGGGAAAAACCCTCAGCTTTCTAACCATTTCCTGAGTTGTTTTAATAATAATAAACTTTATTACCGTGTCTAAAATGTTTAGCTGAGGGGAAGCGTCCCCTCTACTAATTGTGGACATCTACCTAAAATAATTACAACTATTACAATAATAAGAAAAATGTCTGTGATAAAAAAGCTATATACATGATTATTATTAAAATTCACAAAGGCAGCAATTGCATCTTTCATTGTTTAAAAAGTTACTGAAATCGTGTTTCCAAATTGTTTTCTTAAATGTATTAAGAGACTGACAGTTTCTTTCATCGGTCATCAGGTGACTCCAGAGTCCTGATTTCCAGGTTTCCGAGCCATAGAGAAGCACTGTCTCAACATTTGAGTGGTAAAGCTTTAATTTCATCTTGAGAGAGATCTTTTTAGAGCTCCATGTAGGCTTCAATGAAGTGAATGCTTATCTCGCTTTGCCAATTCGTGCTTTTGCATCTGCATCTGCACCTCCCTGTACATCAATCACACTACCAAGGTAAGAGAACCTATCTATTTTCTCTATCTCCTGTTCGTTTATTTTGATTTGGCAATTACGCTTGCACCCAGTGCTCATCCATTTAGTCTTTTTGCTGTTGATGTTTAACCCGACCTTAAATGCTCTCCAGAGCTGGAGAGCAGGCAGGTCGTCAGCGTAATCCAGGTCTTCTAATACGGATGTCAGCTACCATCTAATCCTAGTATGTTGGTGACTTGTTGTTTCCTTCAAAAACCAATCTAGGGGAATCAGAAACAGTAAAAGTGACAACATGCATCCTAGTTTTACCCCTGTTTCGACCCCAAACCATGGTGTTAAATTTCCCTCATGGAGAATGCTGCAGGTAAAGTTTCTGTATAAAGCTTGAATCATCCAGATGATCTTCTGTGGGATGCCATAAAGCTTTAGGACTTTCCATAGGATAGTACGCTGCAGGCTATCCAAAGCCTTCTCGTAGGCAATGAAATTCAAATGTAGGGGTGCTTGCCATTTCATGCATTGTTCTATTATATTCCTTAGGGTGGAAATCTGTTCTTGTGCATGACCTTCCCTTACGGAAGCTTGCTTGTTCCTTTCTCAGCTGATTGTCTACTGCCTGTGAATTCTTGTCAGAATAATTCTGGTGAACACTTTAGACACCACTGATACAAGAGTGATTCCCCTCCAGTTAGTACATTCAGTGGTGTCACCCTTCTTGGGATTATCACGAAAAAACCTTTGTGCCAGTCATCTGGGATCTGCTCCTCCTGCCATATGTGCTTGAACAAGACGAAAAGCACCTCAGAAGCTGTTTCAATATCTGCCTTTAGTAGCTCTGCTGGTATGTCATCATAGCCAGGGGCCTTATTATTCCTCAATTGTCTAATTGCTTTTCGTATTTCATCCATAGTTATTGCGTCTGAATTTATATCAATGCATAACTCTGCTTAAAGTCGCACTAGTTTGCTGAAGAATGCGCAAGAAAACTAAACACATGGATTGGATGAATTTGGCCACAAATGTTGCGTGTTTAACTTGATCTGGGACACTTAAATTGTAACAACACATTTACAGGATTTCCATTGTTCAGCAAAGGTGGGGTGAAAAAGACGCACCCACATTACTAAATATAATCGAACAATCTGATGTCTGGTAACAGGGGATGGGGCAGACGGGATAAATTTTCCTTGCGAGATACTGAGGGTACAAGGGCCAAGGGAAGAATGCTGAATTGCTCAAGAGAAATATCTTTTATCCTTGAGGGAATGTCTCCTCTCTCCCCTGGGGTGATACTTTACACAAACCAGACCTACAGACCATTGCGTGACCATCATGGCTCGACATAAATAGCATTATGTGTGAACATAATGTTTGGTTTTATATCAATGCATGACTCTACGGAATACTAACTCTGCTTGAAGTTGTACTAGTTTGCTGAAGAATGTGCAGTAAAACTAGACACATGGATTGGACGAATTTGGCCACAAATATGGCGTGTTTAATTTGATCCAGGACACTTAAATTGTAGCAACACATCTACAGGATTTCCATTGTTCAGCAAAGGTGGGGCAAAAAAGACGCCACATGTCACCGGTTGTGGCAGCCCCACCAAGACAAAAGCAGAGTTAGCGTGACAGGATAAGTCAAATAACACAAGACTTACTCTTTATGTTGTGCCTAATAATATAAAGAGATTGCTAGCAGTAGGCCTGTTTAGTCTTAACAGGCAAGCGTGAAAACGCAGCCCTTGCCTGACTGGCTTCAATGAAAAATTAAAGAGCACGTTCCACTAATTATTCTGTGGAAGAATAAATCATAGAAGTTAGATTACTTAAAGACCTAGGGGAGCTAGTAAAGCCGCAGCCCCTGTCTGACTAACTTTACCAAAAGACGATGGCTCGGACAAAGAAAACATATAAATTTAACAGGTGATATAAGGATAAAAGAATGAGAGTGAAGTCACAGCTCCTGTCTGACCAACTGCAGTAAACCCCCAGTTCTGAATATTGCTAATGGTAAAAGTAATATTATAGCACCCTCATAAATATCGATATACCGTTAGAAGAGGCTGTATACTGGAAATCAAAATAGGCCGTAAAGTAGCAGCCCCTGACTGACCTACGAAGCTGTCAGGACTTACTAAATACAGGACAAGAAGGACTTTCAATTAAAACGAATTCACATTGATACTTTCTGATCTAAGGTAAACCTTAAAGGCGTTGGATTTCCATCGACCAAGAGCTCGAATTTGTGCATCAGAAAAACTTTGGTCGGCAGCGTAACACGCCCCCCCCCCCCCCCCGATGCGAAAACTGTGGTTTTTGTATCGACTTATGTCTAAGCCGCAATATTGGAGGCAATGCTGGAGCTTGGTATTAAGTTGATACACAGTAATAGGTGACTGATCAGAATTACGCAAAAGAGGGCCAGGTCTATTACTTCGAAGCTTGCAGTAATTAAGAAGGGTTTTAACCGGCCAAAAGGGGACAGAATCATCCCGACTGATTAGGATATCAAATGGCCAGTGGTCAGAATTGTGTTAATAATCAGTGATAGTGATCTTAGCCGTGCATGGGTCACCTTCACGCGATAAAATATGCAGATCACGATATTGGACAACTGAACATGCAAAGCGAGTGCTCTTGGTTGAAAGCTCACCAATTCGCAAAAGTCCTTAAAAAGCAGTAAGAAACATGGTGGAAAGTAGAGTGCGTTGGAAAGCCGAAGAGTTAGTGTATTCAAGGGACCACACAAGCTCATCCAACACTGGTTTTGTAATGGGCAAACAAATAGCTGAATGTCTTTAACGACTTAATGCTGTTAGTAATTTCTGTATTAAAAATGATTTGATTAGGTCACAAAATCCTCTGAGGTTGTGACCATAAGAAATGGTAGAAAGATGTAAAGTTATCGTAGAAAAAGCCAATTTGCAAAAGGAAAGATATGAAATATAAAGGGGAAGACAGACAGGGGATAATAACAACGTGGGGTTAGAGGACAGTAAAATTGAGCATAAAATTGTCGAAAGATGACCCACGTGCGTTGACATGATCTGCGGGTTCCGTCAGTTAGTGCTGAGCTCAACAAGCCACTCAGGTTAGAGACCAACTCTTGGGTAGTAGGTTGTCAGGTACTGTGGTTGGATTCTTGTCTACATCCGGTGAGAGTTCCTTGAACTTTGCTACCTGAAAACGTGAAATGTAATCGGCTCGAGTATTGTAAAATCAGCAATGTGTTTCACGTGAAGTAATACATTGTGTCTGGGGCAACTTGACACTAAATCCCTGATCAACACCATAATACTCTGATGTTTGGATGTCTGCTTGTTGATAATGTCAACAACGGCAGCATTATTGGTAAAGAATATTACACACTTATCAGCCATTAAATGTCCCCAAATATGCATCGCGAGGACAATAGGAAATAACTCTTAAACTGCAATGTTATAAGTTTTCCATGAAACCAGCCATTCGCCGCTGAACCAGTGCTTACCAAAGGCAGCCCCAAAGCCTATTGAGCCTGCTTCATCAGTGTAAAGTTCAAGGGTATGCAACGTTTTCCATGTATTGTCGAGAAAAAATGATTTGCCATTAAACTCCTCTAAAAACTGAATCCACGAAAGGAGATCCTGTTTCAAGCCTTTACGTAAATGGATATGATGGTGTGGCTGTCTTATGCCCTTGGTAAGATCAATCAGGCAGCAAAGAAAAGCACGGCCCGGGACAATAACTTGACAAGTAAAATTTAGTAAGCCTATTAAAGACTGAAGTTCTTTTAGCTTGACTGTGCGACATTTATAAAAATTGTGCAAGAGCATGTGGCATTTTTGAAGCTTTTCGTCTGGTAGTCGCGCTTCTCTTCTCACCAAATTGAGAGTAATACCTGCAAATTGCAATACTGTATCAGGGCCAATGGTTTTTTCCAGAGCTAGGGGTACTCCGAGATGATGGCATAGAGAAATAAAGTTGCCCAAGTCGGCCTCGCACCAGTCTTTGGTCTTTGCAATAAACAAAAAAATTGTCTAATATGTGCAAAACAGATGAGGCACCCAGACGATGAATAGCCAACCATTCCAATGCGGTACTAAAAGCTTCAAAAATGTTGCATGAAGAAGAAAGCCCTATGGGTAGGCATTGATCAAAGTAATGCAAATTATCGAACTTCATACCTAGCAAGGAATAGTCTGCAGGATGAATTGGTGTAATATGAAAAGCCGATTTAATGTCCATTTTAGCTAGAAAACAACCCTCCCCGGTAGCTTTAATGGCTGTGGTCACATCACTAACAGATGTGTATTTGACAGGGGAACAATAGTCAGGAATAGCATCATTAACAGAATTTCCTTTCGGATAGGATAAATGATGAATCAAACGAAATTCAGACGGGTCTTTCTTGGGTACAACGCCCAAAGGAGAGGTATGAAAGCTTGCAAAAGGGGGAGTTCTTAAAGGACCCACTATTTGGCCTGCGTCGTATTGCTTGCGCAAGTTCGTTGTAGCAATTTCCGGTTGGTCTAGGACACTCTTAAGATTAGGAGATTCAAAAGGAAGCCGATCACCAACAAAATTAACACGAAAGCCACAACGGAAACCATCGACAAGGAATTGCTTTTTGTTTTGCTAATAACAGTGTAAGAGGCTTTCAAGCCATTCCACCCTTACAGGGGTTACTGGCAGAGTGTGAAGGGCCTGATACTTGAGTAGAGTTTCTTTTTGGTTTAACTCCACCAGATCGCTGTTGAGGGGTTGGTACAGAGCACTGAATTGCTGGGTGCTTTGCTTCACATTTATAGCAAACGTGTTTGAACTGACACCCTTGGCAGTGTTTTCTGGCATGAAATGCCCAACATGTTTCTCGGGGGGGAAAAATTCGGATGAAAACGCTGGCATGTTGACGCTTGGGGCTTATTGGTGATCAGCTGTGATCTCCAAAAATTAGCTGAGGCCCTTAACCAAAGTTCCCAATGTATTTGATCCCTTGGATATTTATCGGGTGCAGATTGCCTCAGATAACGAAATTGTTAGTCATACCAGAGCCAATCCCCTGGCAATAAAGCCATGTCACGGTCTACCTCGCAATGCTTCATCAACTGTGGGGTTTCACTCTGGTATTGCTCAGTATTAATTGAGACAAAAATGTGACCGTGCACGGGAAAATGTACCTTAACGCTTATCTGTTAGATGGGCAAAAGCGTTAAGCATCCGTTAGTCATCTGTTAGAAAAATCTTTTAAAAATGTTACAGGCGTTAGCCCAACCGTTAGATGTTAGCATCAGGCCGTTAGAACGGAGAGTGCAACTGTTAGCAAGAGACGTGTATCCGTTAGCCGTTAACATTAGACCGTTAGATGGGGCAGCATAACCGTTAGCAAAAACTCTGTATCCGTTAGCACAGCTAGAGAAGTCGTAAGGATCTGTTAGAATAAACTAGCACACATTAAACAGGTAACGATTCCATCAGAATGGCATGACACGCGTTGAAGTAGAAAGCGGTACGTACTCTGAAACGAGACCAGCTCTTGGCTTCCATTTAGTTCAAAACAATCATGAGAGGTAGCTATCTCTCGATGAGGAGTTTTGCAATTATTAGTTTTTGATGATTGATAAATACAACTTGAACGAAGTTCAATAAAGCCTTCATACTATAATTATTATACACGATCCAAAACAAAACACATTTGCCACTTTCGAGAACAGAAACAACATGTAAAATCATAACAACGCTCGTCATTATATGAACTGTTTTATTTATTCCGCAAAGTCCAGTTGTTTTGAGAGCTTGTAATTTTTTACCGTAATTCATGAGCAAATGAAAGTTTAAAAATACCTTACAAATGCCATAAATGGACGAAACAAACACGGAGAAAACTCAACCAAAATGGCCATACGATGAATAAAGATTTTCTGTGAAGTAAACACTGATCACTTGTCAAGAACTTGTGCTCATGTGTCAATTCACAAAGTGTGGGTTCAAAAATTTGCATAAAGTTGTTTACATCTACCAAGATGTGAGAAAGAGCCATATTCTGGCGGAAAGCTTGATAAATATTTTGATAGACTGTTGTCTGATTCTGAATGAGATGAAACCAATTTAACAACATGTATGTGACAAAAACAACTTTATCTGATGAAACCAGAGTCAACAAAAAGCCTGTCGCTTCAAGACTAGCTTCGGACTTTGAAAGGTACCGCTTTTCACATGCTCTGTCAAGAAAGCGTAATCTTTCACAAATCCACCGCTAGATAAAACAGTTACTTTTAAAAAATTCTATACAAAAGCACTGTGTAAAAATAGGTAAAGCGACAAATCCATTTGAGTAAAACAATAAAATATGTTCACCTGGCTCGACTGCCGAGTTTTAAAATTGTTTACATGTGGGTTTAGCGACGTTTCGCGTCCCACACAATAATAAAGGACTCAAATTCTCAGTTTGTCTGTCTCGATGAGGAAGTGATAGTTTATATTACTGAGTTTTGCTTTCAATGCTCCCCGTGGAAATAATTTTTTTAATGTGTCTCATCGATGACTGATGAAATCGGCACTTTGTGTTTCGTTTTTTTAGAAATCGTGAGTGTAAGACTGATCACGGATTGGCACGATTATGTGTTTATAACAATGGACTGAAAGCCACACTGTTCGTACGTTAAAAGCTCTTAGATGTAAACCGTTAGACAACCGTTAAACGTCCTTAGTTGTAGACTGTTAGACAAGCCGTTAAGTGGCTTCAGTCATCCGCTAGAACAAATTGTGCAACCATTAGAATGTGTTCTTCATCCGTTAGGTATACTTAGTTAGCCGTTAGAACATTAGGAGAGAGCGTTAGAACGCTTTGATCATCTGTTAGGCACAATTAGATAACTGTTTGAACGCTAGGACAAAACGTTAGAATGCTGTAAAGGCCGTTAACTATCTGTTAGCTATCCGTCCGTTAGCGACCGTTTAACGGATAAACATTAAGGTACGTTTGGATCAATATCAGCAGCTGGGCAAAGTCCCTTACGTAAAAAACTTACTAAAATTACTTAAAAGTCCCCTATGTAACTACAACAATTTAAACTGTTACAATTACTGTCCGAACCCCCTATACAGTTCTGTTGTCCTAAAAGTTCCAACTTCCAACTTCCCTTATAATTCTTAAAATTTTTCAAGATTCTTAAATGTCTTAGAGGTTCGAACTTTAAGAGTCCTAAAAGTTCGAACTTTAAACGTCCTTAAAGTTCGAACTTTAAGAGTCCTTAAAGTTCGAATTTTAACAGTCCTTAAAGTTCGAACTTTTAGAGTCCTTAAAGTTCGAAATTTAAGAGTCCTAAAAGTTCGAACTTTTAGAGGCCTTAAAGTTCGAACTTTAACAGTCCTAAAAGTTCGAACTTTTAGAGTCCTTATCGAACTTTTAGAGTCCTTAAAGTTCGAACTTTAAGAGTCCTAAAAGTTCGAACTTTTAGAGTCCTTAAAGTTCGAACTTTAAGAGTCCTAAAAGTTCGAACTTTTAGAGTCCTTAAAGTTCGAACTTTTAGAGTCCTTAAAGTTCGAACTTTAAGAGTCCTTAAAGTTCGAACTTTAACAGTCCTTAAAGTTCGAATTTTAACAGTCCTTAAAGTTCAAATTTTAACAGTCCTTAAAGTTCGAACTTTTAGAGTCCTTAAATAAAGTTCGAACTTTAAGAGTCCTAAAAGTTCGAACTTTAAGAGTAATAAAAGTTCGCACTTTAAGAGGACTAAAAGGACTAAACTTGTTCTATATATCAGCACCGCTAGGACTCTTCAAAGTTGTGGAAGGTATAGCAACTAAAAATGGCTCTTAAAGATATGATTCAGGCTAGTGTTCTGAAGTCAATCGGTGTAGTTGAAGATCTGACTCAGTTAAATCTGACTGGCGGGTTCAATCACAAACGTATGCTTCCTTTCTCCCTCACCTCCCCCCGGCACCACCTGTCCTCGCCCGAAATAAAAAATTGACTTCTAATAGTGGGTCATTTTGTAATTCAGGCACTCCGTTTGTGTTAAACTAAGTCAATATGGTGGTGTATCAGCAAAGCGTGTAACAGGAGGTGAAACTGTTTATTTAACTCAGCAATAAACAACATATATATCAATGATTACAAGTTTATTCTTTTGCCGATTTATACAGCAATGATTCGATGTTTTTGAAATACAGATGCAATGATTGCAATGGCCAACCTGTTAAACTATCAACTTCATACAACTTTAAAAGTTTCTTAATGCAATACTTGTAACAAAACTAAATCGACTGTCTTTAACTCCTACATGGATTCGCATTTTGGTAAAAATATTGACCCATTAATCATCTACATATCATTGATAACTAAGGTAACTAAGGTAATTGTGTAGTAATAAAGTAGTTTCAAAAAGGTCAAAAAAGATTCTTTTCATTCAGTAGTGAAATGCTAAAAGTTCTATTTGTTTTATTTTTATTTGTTCATTTATTTATTTAACCAGCATTGGCTCTAAAATTTCCATTTTGACCATTATTTGTTCCAAGCTGCGGGTTAGCAGGCGTTGGCTTATTTCCAACTGTTTCCCCTCAGCCAGTTTAGCATTGTGTACAACGTGGATGGACTGGTTACCGTTTGCTGTTTCCATGATGAAGCTATGATAATAAAGCAGTGTTCTCAGAAAAAACGTGTTTAGTAGCAAGACATTGAGCTTAGTTTTTCTTATCAAATATGATTGTATCGTATGTAACACCCATAATGAAATGGCAGCTATACCCATAATGTATAAAATATCGAGCTCATAATTTTCAGTAGAATTCCGACTACATTTCCGTTAGAAAACGATTTCCAATAATCTTCAAGCCGCAGCAAAATCCCGCGGACTGAAATGGTTTTTGAATCTTACAGTTGTTCTCCCGGGCTCATTGTTTCAGTGGTAAAGATTTAGGTTTTAAGTCGCATAATGGTTTGGTAACTTTATTTATTAGTAGTGTTTGCAATCAATTTATCGAGTGGTAACTTAATAATTACATCTTCTTCCAAGCATTAGAAAAACCAGAAAACGTTATTATGTGGACTCCTTCCATTCACTGCACGCTTACAGAACGGCTGTTAGAAAACGTGTTCAGCCAATTGGATTGTAGCATTTGGAAGTATACTATAAGAATTCTATTAATAACCAATGGTGCATACCTTAAATCAAGGTGGATGGATTCGACGCCTTGAACATATTGCAGGGCAAGGAAGTCGTCTTTGGCAAACAGTCTCCATTTTCATTCCCACTTCTCAAAGAGGGGCCAACAAATAATTTGGCTGCGCAATGGAGTGGGTAATCGCCACTTAAGTACGCCAATGACTCCAGTCCCTTTACTTTTAATGTTGAGGGACATCTAAAGGAAGATGACATTGCGTTAAAGATTATTACTTTCCATTCCAAACCACTACTTATATTAAACAGTTACTCGGACATTAAATCCAAGCAGGATAAGATCAAGCTAAGAAACTGAATCCCAAGGTGATCCTCTTTCTTTTTTGGAAATCGTACCCGCGTGTTTGTTTTCTTGTAGTATTTGATGTTTGGTTGGCCTATAGCCTAGTTAAGTCCCCGATATCAAGAATTCGTTGATATTTCATCTGAGAACACTTTGATATTATAATAATTAAAAAGTGCAAGTCATAAAGGGTATTGTTATTAGTCTTAATAATGTTTTAGCAGAGAAAATCAGTTACCTTTTCCAAGGATTCCCAGAGCAAGTTCGCCCGATCTTTCTCCAAAAGGGAAAAGTGGCGCATTTGGTTGTTGGCGATATGGTCATGTAATTGCCCTCTTCTTAGCGCTTGACCACATCCTTTGACTTGGCAGATCGTCATCACGGCATCGCAAGTCATGGTGTGAGAAGGTATCAGACAACTTCAGGAAAGAAACAGAGGTATGTTGCTCTATCAATTATTGGAGCTTAGAATGCTTCGAGGTAACTGTAAAACTCGTAATCGAGTACCATTTGCGCTACGCAAATTATTTTTGGCCTGCATAATATATTACGTTTTACCATTTTCTATTATTTTTTGGGTATCCTTTAAAATTAACATTCTAACGCGCGACAGTTTCAGTAACACTCCAACTAGCGCGAGACAAGACGGGGACAAGAGCGCGCGCACGAAGCGTGAGAACGAGCGCCAAGCGCGAGGTGTACTGCAGGCTATACTCCAACAAACTATATATGAGTAAAAAATGTAATAAATGACGTTTACGACAGAAATATAATCCTGGATATAATGCTAGGAATTATCAGGAGCCGGTACCGAATGACGCGGAAAGAGCACCTTTTCGATCACATGCGTGAGCGGTAGCGAGCAAAGTGATCAGGCAGGAATGAGTCTGGTGAAGAGGCACCCAAAAAGTTACTGTCTCGCCTCGCGGCTTCCTCTCTAGATTTCGCGCTGCGTAAATGCTAAAACATGGAATTATCTAAATCCACCTACAACCACCTACTGAACTGAAAAGTCCACTAGAATTTTGCTTTTTACGTAGTGTCAATGTTTCTCCATCTGGAAATTATGTTGTTATGTTGTTATTGTTAAGTTGTTTCCATGGGTGTCTCGTCTCATGTAGACTGCAATGCAGTCGTGTTTTCTTTCCTGTTCGGAAGGCGCGAAGCGCCATGACTGTAGTCCTCGCGTGTGAAGCGCGCGAGCCTCACACGGGCATGTGAGGCAAAAAAACGACTGTCGGCTTTTCATACAACAAATTCGTTCTGACCGGTGGTTCAAATGATGTCACTAAGGTGTCAAAAATTCCTTGACACCTTCACTGAATGATTCGATACTTTCGAGAGTGTCTAAACTTTGTAATTTTTAAATCTCAAGAAACAGTAAATAAACTGTCTGCATTCGCGCACCGAATCTCTGCAATTTTCATTCCAAACGTTGTCAAAACTCGTTCAATGTTATTTGCTCTTGTGCGGACAAATGACAATAATTGTTCCACTGAAGGACCTGAAGCTGCATGTGGTGAGGTGGAAGCTAAGCTTATATCAACTTATTTTAAAACTGTTTTGATTCCTTTGTTGTACGCTCGCTCCGCATCCCGATTTGAGGCAATTTCAGATGGTTTAATTAAAGCCTTGCTTCGTTTTCGCAGCGGTGAAATTCACACCTTTAGCAAAGGGCCAAAGGTTATATTACGTAACCTCATCAAAATTTCTGCGTCCCGTTGACCTCATGGATAGTTCAACGATAATCTAACAGAAAGCAAAAAAAAAAAAAACAGAAACATTTTCAAACAGGATTGAAACTCCCTGTTTGCTAATACTGATGGTTTTCTGACTTTTGTTTTACGCCCGGATTTACGCCGCGAGAGCGAAAAACAATATTCGGAAATCTGCTCCACTGGGGTGAGAGCTATGAAACAAGCGCGATTCCAGATTGCGCAAGACAGTAAGGGAAAATCATAAAACAAAATAGTAGGATAATATACCATGAAAAAAAATGAGCACTGTATTGCCCTTATTACACATCTTTCCCTGGAGAAAGTCATGTCATGAAATTGTTTGCGATTTGAGACCAAGTCATCAACATGTAAGTGAGAATGAAAAGTTGCAGACTGATAGCTCGTTTTAGTAAAAACAATGAAAATGATGAATTACGCTTAGTACTCAACGTACCTCTTAACCATTTCACCGCACTTTAAGGGACAAGCAATTTCCCTAAGTGCGCACTCGGAGTCCTTATGAACAGCCTGTTCTCTTCTCTGTAGCTTCTCGCCGCATTCGCAATCGATTTCCACCATAGGACACACTTGGACGTGGTTTCCCTGATCGACGCGTCTTAATGTTTCGCGACAAAGATCGCACGTAACATCTGTTGAAGTACAGCTTTCCACATGTCTCAGTGCAGCGTCCAGTGGGAACTTTTCCGAGCAGGCGCTTCATTCCCCCTCTTTTGTACTGAGCACGTTCAACGCGAAATGGTTCTTACAGAAAGTACGGACGGGCTGTCGACACAACTGACAGAGCACAGGGCCGCTTGCCTCTTGTATAATTTTTTTTACGCAGCATCCACAAAATATGTGCCCACAGGGTGTTGCGATTTGCGCATCGATTATTGGGTTATAACTGCAATATAAATCAGAAGGGCCACATTGTGAAATCTTCAAACTGGTAGAAATGGACAAGGAAAAGAAATTATGTTACGACATTATAGCAATGGTATGTTTTCCTACCAAACATTACAAAGCAATTCCTGTGGAAGATCTTCACTAAACCGTACATAATCGAACACTTGCTTGGATGGCGTGGTAAAGCTCATCATGGCCCATCCTGTCTCCGACAACTTGTGTGCGACTGACTTGTGTGTAGCCTGCGAAGGCTGTCTTCGGCGGAGACAAGCGACAGCCAGAAATAGGTCTACATTTGCAGGCTAATGACGTTGCACGAGCCGATCTCGGTTCCAGTCGCCTGCGCCAAAAAATGAATCAAAATTTAAACCACGGGTCCTTTGGATGGAACGCACTAGAGAAGGGATTTATGAAATAATTTACAAGTATATTGGTGATATGTCAATGGGCCAAAAGCCCCGACAAAGACTATAGCTTCCTACAGAGATTCTCTTTGGGCTCGTCACAAATTTCTCCATCTCACTCCCTGAGAAAAAAGGAACTGGAATCAAAGAGCCCCTCCCAGGGGTTTTAGGGAACAAGAGAACTGGGACAGTTATTTTTTGGGAACGGGATATTTTCAAATTATTTTCAGGGAACAAGGGAACTCTTGAGTAGATTGTTGGGAACAAGGGAACACCGATCTACTTTCAATAAAATATTCTTTTTAACTTTCCGAGCCCCTAAAATATAAAATATCTTACGTTCTTGAGTGTCAGGCGAAATTATTTTCGAGATGATTATTGTTACGAGCTCGTGAGAATGTTTGTTTCAACATTCACGGGTGCAGTCTATGTCGCACAGCTTCATTTCAACTTCATCAGCGTAAAGGGTCTTCTATACAGTTAAGTTCTACGCTTCTTTATGGGATACTGTCATTGAACAATGTGGTCTATGTGTCTGCACACGACGATAATGGAGGGATATACAAACTTACCTTTAACTGATCATGACAAAAGGTGGCTCGGCTGAGAAGATAGTGAGTAATGGTGGTTTACTCTGCAACAACGCACACAGTTTAACCACCTTCAATGACAACTCCTTTGAATTAAGTGACACTGGAGACTCGTATATCAAGGCTTATAAACCTACAGCAGAGCAATGTTCTGTTGTAGTTGGCAATAGAAAAGACATAAGAGATGGAAGTAAAGCCCAGTTTTCCCAGCCAATAGGCATCTGCTTTGATTATGACACTCTCAGTTTACCGTCGACACCTCAACAGGTACCCTCCGCATGACAAGCAGGGTCACTAGTTTGGAAGACTATTGGAAGCATTTGCATCTGTTTGGAGAGACATTTGGACTTCACACAAAGACTAGCACCTCGGTCATAGTGGAAATCCCCCAGGCAATCGAGAGGCTACAGCAAGTTTACTCCTTTGACAAAAATTGTGTTGATGCAGTTATGATCCTTATTGGTACCACAGCTGTGACACAAGGCCCTCAACGAACAACTGTTTCGTCTGTTGTCATGGAAGATGAAAGAAGGATCCTGAAGTCTCTGCGTGACATCAAGGACCTGCTTAATCATTTTACTCCAAGCCTTACCACCAAATTTAGCATCAAAAGTCTTCTAACGCTTGTGCCCCTACAGCTTGAATTCGATTACAGATTAAACAGGGCAATCAAAGAACGGTTTAAGAGGCAAAGTTTTACACCATTTGCTTACTTCACAGCTCCCAAGTCCAGGTTTTCACCACCACATATTACAATGATTTACCCAAGTTATGCCCTCCAAAGGCACACAAACTATCTGAAAAGCAGGTGAAATGAGGAACTGGAGAGCAATGTATGGTCAGAGTGTCCTCCAGAAAACAGTGCGAAAAATGACAACAAAGGACAATCCAGAAACTCTGCCCATAAATTTGTATGCAGCCGACTCTCTGACTGTACAGCCCCTAGATTTCATAGTGCTGAGAGGAGCAGCAGCAGTTCCAGTGCTGCATAGGGACACAACAGAGACTTTTTACAAACTAAGGCAGATTGTCAGTGTTAATTAAAGCTGATTCCATCAATACTCGTCAATTGTTCATAATGGCTTGTCTGCAAGAGAATGTGAGTGTTGGCATGAAAAGGGTGAAAGCTAAAGTGTTTATACAAGATCCTTTCAATCCAATGCTTTTCACGGAAGATGCAGAGAGATATGTCGATGTGAGCAACATTGTTTGTGCCCTAACCTGCTATAACTACCGTAAAGATGCCTTAGAGGTTGAAGAAGATGATCTTATCCTTCTCCTTGATGCGCCTCACCACACCAATGAAGTCGTCACTGTTACAGAAGGAAGGGATTTTTTTCTCAAAGGATTAGTTTAATTGAGATTCGATGGATTTAGGAAATTGAAATTTGAAGTGAATAATTTGCAGATTTACGCTGAACACTTCTATTGGCCAACCTGAGGCTCTTTTTGGGAGGATCATCTGTCCAGAGGCGATCCCCGCCCATTTTTCATTTATCTCGACAATTACCTTATAACATTAATTCAATTTCCAATATGGCGGTAATATAAAAGTAACATTTTTTGCGTTTGAGGCGTTATCATTTACCTAAGCAAATAGGCACAAAACAATATTTCGTTACACTTTAGCTCATACACCATGATAAACAAAAATTTGTATGCATGATTAATGGAATAAATGGAATAAATGGCAATTGCCGCTGAGCAAAGTGAAAATATTCCTGAAAAAGTACACAATCATCAAATTCTTATTTTAGTATTTCTTTTCTAGTGATATAATTGTACCTGTAAATTAGCCGGTGAACTACAGCAGTGTACCGCCATAGCTATATCTTCACATTATACAGGAGTACATGTTCCTCAGATCTGCATTATAAACTAGCTTTGTATAGACTGCCGTTTCTCAGATAAGATAGCTGATTCGGGGAAATTAACTCAATTAGGGATTAGCCCAGAACAACTCGCTAGGCTGTGGGAACGAAACTTGTCACGGGGTGCAATTTACTTTACTGGATCTGCAACACCTGGAATACGGACACTTCTGGAACATGATCTCCACGGGTTTACTCTTCTTTTCAGATCCCGAGATAAGTGAATTGCAACCCGTGACAAGTTTCTTCCCCAGAACCTGAGCTAATTCCCAGCCCCCGACTCAACTGCCTAAGTTTCCAGGCAGGGTCTCTCTAAAATCATCTCCCTCATTAATGGACAACAGAAGCCGTAGTTAACTTGATTAACCCAATCCATAGATCCCTCGGAAAAACTTCATTAAGAACAAGCCTCTTAAGATTTATGATTTTCGTGACCTGATTCAGGATGGACGTGCATCAGTGGAACAGGGGATATGGTTATTTCTCAATCATTTCGAGCTTTCGAGTTCTTAAAATTTTGGTAAATCTCAGCCTCAACGTTCTTATAAAAAAGGTTCTTATAAAAAAAGAGTGTACTCTAAAAGGGCGAGTGGAATAATTGGTTTATTCTTGAAAACCGCCCAATACATTAAAAGAAACCAAGATAATATATAAATAACAAGCCTATCCCCCAAACTGTCGTTAACACAGAGTTCCATCCATGGCAGAAAAACCTACTGCAGACCGACCAAGTGTAAGTTGCTATTCGGATTGTAAGCCTGCGTTTAGATCCCGGAAACACGTGGATTAAGATAAATGACGCTTGGACGAATATGTGTGTTTAAATATCCGATCTAAAATGTATTAAAGATAATACAGAAAATTTTCAATGTGTTCATCACTTACTAATTAGGGGTTAAGCGACGAAATTTTCTTTTTGAAAGAGAAGTGGTTAGCTTATAATTTCACCTTGTCGTAGCAGTACACTTGCAGGCAGACAGGTCGTGGGGACTAGAAAATTCACGGCTTAAACCAGGCCGGGATATTGTTTTCTATAAATCAAATTTTCCAATTATATTGTAAATCAGTAGTATGTAAATTGCAGTGAATGATGACTGTAAGAGTCATCCTCTCTCATAACTTGAAGTTTTGCTATGTACGGAAAGACCAGAGCTTCAATTTGGTCATCACAAGTGTGTGGTCATGTTGACCAAGCGCAGAAACTGTTTTTCTTGTTGCATTTAGATGTAATGGTGTCTGGCTCCACAATTCCAAGGAAACTTGATTTTTAATCAGTTTGTTTGCTCAGTTGCAGTTGCAAGTGCCACTATAGACACCTTTGTAAAGATGGCAACTTTTCATGTAAATACAACGGGTTTCAAGTATTATATATTTAACGGAGATTATGCGTGATTTAGATTGTTGAAATTGATAACACACAAGTTCATCAGCTAAATTGCTTTACGCGATTTGCATCGCTTCCGAAAACCCTTACCCTATTTACGACCTGACCGTTAATTCAATGCCTTATTTATGAGCGGCTCGCGCACTCGCTTAAACATGATTTATGAAGAGCTTTTGAGGATGGTCCTATCCACAATGATGAAAAATTAGCTTCCACTGGAAGAAAAGAAAAATACCCAGTTTAGACTAAAATGCTAAAACGAATGCTATTTGAGACTAAATGACCAAAACGTTAATGGATGAAACCACACATACCTATACGAGTAGTCTCTGGGCTATTTTTACAGTTTGAAAGCCACTAATTAACAATTATCCTGCGAAATCGCGCGGAATATCGCCTGATACTTAGCCGACGAGGCCGTAGCAATTTTATCCGGGCAGGAAAAAAACTCTTTTATTTACAGTTTTTTTTCTTGTTGCGGCGTACAGAATTACGTATATCGCAGGATATCTGTTATCTACGGATGACAGATATTGAGAGAATCATGACCATATTTGGACAGTTTTCCATTTTTTTGAATAATAATATAGGATAAACGCAAAGACAAAACATGGCTGCCCTTTACTTTGGTAATTCATAGCCTATCTACAACATTGCGCCCTCAGTTAGAGAGGGTGTAGGACTGGCAAGACGAAATAAATAAGCTAAGTTAGGCATTTCTTGCTCAGAAAAAGACATCTACAAGTGGTCATATTGACTGTTTCAAAAAAAAATAGTATAAAATATTATTCGATGTATTCTTTGGCGTTCGCAGATATATGGGATGTTCAGGTACGCCCATTCTGTGTTAAGAGGTCGAGGGTCTTTCTCACGGCCCTGGGAGTGCTTAGTTTTGTGTACAGTGCTTTCAGGATACCCGTTAAGATGGAGGACGCCCTATCTCTAGCACCAAATTATGACTATTGCACAACGCTGTTTAAAAATCACGTGTAACATCTGAACAATGACAAATCCTCCGTGAAGAAACACATTTCAAAGTGCCAAAACAAAGTTCACAAAGACATCGAAATCAAGACCATCGTACCAGATGACACTCGCTCATTAGATCATATCATCCATTTTAATTCATATTTGTACCTTATTAATATTCTCATGGATTTTTTTAACGATTTTATATCATTATACAGTAGTGTAAGGCCACAATTGAACTTTTGCCACTTTCCTTTGAAATGCTACTGAAAGACAACTTCCAACGATTATACAAATTTCCTTCTTTAACCATTTTACAGTAGTCACTTATATTACTTTTAGCCCCCACCCCTCTTCCTTCTTCCTCAACACTATCCGTTTCTATGATTGACTTTCATTTCCTACCCACTAAAAACGGCTAATCATTCTTGATTAAAGTTCCTCTCAAAAGGGCATGGAAGCGAGCCAGAACTTCAAGACCACGCGCAACCGCACCACTTGCTCGATCAATTAAATTATGGCATGGGCCACCGATAAAGCGAAAAAAACTGGTGAATTCAAGCAATTCAAGTTGAAACGAGACTGACAGCCAAATGAGCAAATATCGTTGAGCACACATTTACCAAACATACAGTGAGCCGGGTACGCTCTAACACAATCTTATCTCATTAAAAAATGTTCCTTCCTCAGGGTGTTATTAATCCTCAGCATTTACACATTTGGTGTTTTTGGATCAGCAGTCTAAAGTTGATAATATCGTGGAATGATTAGAATCAAATTAGTGAACACAGAATTTAGTCCCCTCCATTGCCTCCACATTTCTTCATTCAGAAAATCTTGAAGGTCCAACTGACGGATGCCCCTCTCCCGTTTAATGTGGTACTTCAGTCGACTCCATGCCGATTCCACCTCTTGCGTGTGAATGCCTGTGAGAGGATCCACAAAATGATTTTGGTGAACAACAACCCTATGCAAAGAAACGTTAGGTACGTGAAGCGGCAAGTTCCTATAGGCAGCCCAGTCATCTGAGTGAACCTCTGACCTCGGAAGAAGAACCCTTTGCAATATTTGAGTTAATGTCGCTCTATCTCGCCGTGGAACCACCTGGAAATAACCGCGGCATGGGTTATACTCTGTTGAGATAACTCCAAAAACCCATACGTCGTCCCTTGGTCTTCGCCCTCGTTGATACTACAAGGAAACAATTAATACTCAAGATTATATGTGGGAAGTAGCACTTCTTTTGTCAACTTCACTGGGCATTACTGTAATGCTTAAAATTATTTATTAAATGATCAAAGGTTTAACTGGAAATACTGGTTTCAGTTGTGTTAAGGTTACATATGTAGCATGTACAAGACCCTGACTTACCTTGGATTTATGTTTAAACTGGCTTTCGTCGCATTTTACAACGTACACTCTACCCCCGAATGGAATAACGGGTCTATCTTGTAGATCTCTTCCACAATAATGCCGAAGTAATGCGTAGATGTTCCCGACAGTATTCTTCGACAGAGTGAGCATATTTGCAACAGTCGTACGTAGCTCACGAACGCTCCAGAAATACATACACAAGAGAATTTTTCCCAACGGGACTCTTGACAGCTCTCCAAAGAAACTTCCAGTTCGGAGAGATTTCTTACGTCAGCAGGTAGAGCACCTCCTATGTGAAAAAGAAGCAACACATGCATTTTAAAAATAAATGTCTGTTCTTTCAGGCCCTGATTACAACCATGGTGCTAGGGTACCTTAGGACTCCCGCCTTTATTTTTCTCCTTTGGGGGAGGGTAGCTAGGGTAACCTTAGCTGCGCACCAGGTAGCCTGCGTAGCAGACGTTTTCAAAAAACGCACAACATTATTTTGTGCCATAAAAAGCAAGGTGACAATTCGCAATTCAAGATTATTTCAGTTTGGCTTTGGATAGAACATTGTCAAAATTTTCTTCGTAAAGTTTGTCGATCGTCACTGTCGCATTGGAGAATTGTTGATAGTTTTCAGTCAAATTTATGCCAAACTAAGGAAAATTAATTGTTTTGGCATCGTGACATCTTTGAAGTAATTCAGAGCTCTTTGAGTTTTAATGCTGTAGCATGCAAGTGGTCAGGAGGTGGTCATTGATGATGGCGTTACTTTCGAGTAATAATTTAACTTTTATTTCCAGAAGAGCGTTACAATCAGAGTGGGACTCCCATCTCGATTACTAGTTTACTCTATGACACCCTCAAAAATAATCACGAATCGGGGATTGATGTATCATCAAAAAGTCTCACCCGAATTCACAAAGCGAGGAGGAGACTCCCTGTTATAAGCTCGATTAACAGCCGCTGTTCGGGAAAGGAGCCCGCGCTCCTCCCCCGAAGGTACGTGTGCGGCCCACTTCCGAAAACCCTTACCCATTTATGACCAAAATCTGCGATTTTCCATACCTTATTTATTTTTGACCTGACCAAAAATTTGATACCCTATTTATGATCTGACTCTTACGTAATTAGGGAAATGGCTTTATCTATCATGCGTAGCAGGCGTTAAACGGGGTAGAGGGCAAAGCGCAGATGGGAGAAGAAGGGCGTGATGAAGTAGCTTCTTCTAAAAAAAACCGAATTGAAAACTAGAGTGCAAAAATCGATACCCTACTTATTAGCAAAATGGCGGCAAAATGGCTAAAATCGATACCCAATTTATGACCAAAACGGCTGAAAAACCGTACCCTTTGGGGCCGCACATACCTATATAGCCCATGTAAGGAAGTAGCCCCCCCCCCCCCCGGGGCTTTAGTACTGCAATTTTTTAAATAGAATACTAACCATAGATACCCATCCACGTGATCTTCATTCCTCTCAGTCAACCCCATTGCTCGATTGCATGGCCTGCATCTTAGTGGATTGGCCAGCAAATTGTGACCCTGCAACCATCGAATCAACTCTAAAATAGGACCGTTTGAAAGGGTCGTAATATCAATGAGGTTCATTGTTTGCCCAGTGCTGCGATATTGACAGTCTCGACGAATGGTCTCTAACACGGTACTTCCTGTAAAATCTCCAAATATGGTAATGATTCCAAACAACTCTGCACTGAAACATGAGTACCGTGGACCACGCGGCACGTCGTATTGTCTTCCTTCGAATCGTTTAGTGTGGTGTACGCAGAAATTCCATAAGAATGTCGGACAAAGGTGGTCGAAAACCAAGAGCCAGGAATCTCTCCAGAACTTTTATACTTCTGAGATCAGATGAT
Source organism: Orbicella faveolata (assembly GCF_042242905.1). NCBI lineage: Eukaryota > Metazoa > Cnidaria > Anthozoa > Scleractinia > Merulinidae > Orbicella > Orbicella faveolata. The sequence continues at coordinate 25,023,870 of NW_028301576.1, forward strand.
TCGAATAGTCGCGTTCCTATATCAGCAACGCTTAAGACACTCGAGGCAAGTGGACGAATAAAGGAGATTGAATTTAGCAATAATGCGACATCGCAGCACATCACTGAGTTGGTCATGAATGCCTTTGGTCAACTTAACCAATCAAACATTTCCAGGTACTAGAACTGAAGCTATAACATAAATATCACTTTTGGTCTTTACAACAAAGACTTAATCCTGAGATTTGTGTTGTATTGTTATCAATATCTTCTTTTTTAGGCTTGTCTTGTATAAGACTGTTGGAAACACATCCATTTTAAGCCGGGCTGGTAGAGCTGGAAACATCTGCGGAGACACCCTCAAGTGTATTTATAAATCTCGCGCAAAGGTGTTCCTTCGCTTAGAGGATGGTAAGAACATCTAAATCATAAGCGACGTAACATTGAGCATAAGAACTCGGTATCCTGTTCGGCTGTTAATGTAGCTGTCAAATCACACTTTTATTTTACAAGGTAGCATTATTGGTGATCATATTTGAATGCAGCTAAACGCTTTGACGAACGAGCCATCGATAAGATAATTGGTGTATCTTTGTGATTCAATGAAATGGAAATAAATGGCCTTTATTCTTTAAAGCGCTTCTGAAATATGTAACTGGAATATATATGTTAAGGTGGCTCCCTATAGTTTTATGATCGCACGCGCGCTGGGGACGAAAGTTCAAGCAATCTGCGCGCGCTCGAAGGGAAACGTCAGTGTTTTTCTATATTTTATTATGCAACATGAGCACAAAAAGCAAAACTGACAGTGAAATTTCTCGAGGTTCCTTCGGTGAAATTCCGTAAAATTTGGCAGACTGTTAATAAATATGTTACTTTAGTTGGAACTCGTTTTCCAGGGAAATCTATTAGTCCATTTTTTTAGCAGCGGTAAAAGACGTAAATCTGAAAAAATCTAAAAAACTGCCTTTACAAACCCTACTTTTTTCGTGTTTAAAATTTGTGTCCTGCTGGGTGCGATGTGCTGTGAAAATTTTGGAAGATTTCACCGAAGGAAATTTAAGAAAATCGCAAATAAAGCCTTAAAAACGGCAAAAAACACATTGATTTGGGCATTTATAATTTTAAGACTTAAACCCAAAATTTTAACATAGATGGTACTAAAACACTATTTAATCATTGCTTATTACATTTGGCAAGTTTGAGAGGACTGGGTGAAAAACACAAATGCAAAAACAGCATTCAAAACATAACGCTTGCATGCGCAACGCCATAAATGATTACCCTATGGAGCCACCTTAAGTGGTACGGCGCGCAAGAAAACCCACGCGTGACGCATCGATTCATGAGTTATACATCGAGTTACGCGTGATCTGTGTGACCATTTGATCTTATGCATGTAAAGCAATTGGATTTCATTTCTTTCACAGAAAGTGGAGATGGTGCAGGGCCAAGTAATCAAGAAGCTGGCCAAAGTCAAGCTGAAGGTTCGTTGGAGTTGTTTATTCTATTTCTAAACACTAATTTGAGCATCAACTTAAACAGTTGTCTATGAAGTATTTGCTGACCAATTTTAAGTGATATACATATATACTTACATAGTTTTTAAATTCTTGATGCACAGGAGGAAATGCAGCAACTCAACAAATTGAGATTGAGGATGATGATTCCAGTACTGCCCTAGCTCCACAATTCGGTATGGTGCTTTTATTTGTCCTGTTGGTCATACTAGTCATATTGATGTGGTTGTTTGAGTGATGGTCAGTGCATTGCGTTTCTTTGTTGTGTGACAGACAAATAGCATTCAGTACGTGAGAAGTCATGTTGATGGTTTTTTAGTGATAATCATGAAGCATTGCATCTAGAACCCAGACAGCTTTCACCCATACAAAAAGGTTGTGTGTGCTACGACTGCCTTCCGGAACAAAAACATCGTTTCATGACAGAACCCAATCAGATGCTGTATCCAAATTCGAAAGAATTGGAGCAATTTATTACAGGCAAATAACAAGTCTTAAAACTTCCATACAAGTCAACTGTTACATTGTACTTGTGTGTATCTTAATTGATAGTTGTGTTGCAATTACGAGATAAGGTTTTTAATTATATATTTACCTCACTCTTCAGATGATGACAGTGACGATGATTTAGGGACGCCAGTCTTCTCGTCCACTCCCACCCTAGTGCCCAAATGTACAGGTAAATCTTCTATCGTGATAACATGTCTACTTATAAGCTCAAGTTGTAATATTTGGAAAAGGTATGTCTGATGTATAGGCATTTAATATATTAAGACTTCAGATCTTAAGCGTTACCATTTGTGATAATGAGAAGTGCTTCATTTCGGAAGCCTCATGCCAGGACAGAGAGGATAAGTTAGGGAGAGAGTATTGATTACAGCTGTAGTTGCAAGTTATTCAGTTATGGGCAATGATTTTTTTCAACTTTCTTTTCAAAGATTCTGTACAAAGGAAGGTGGAAAAGATTGTGGAGACATTTTATAGTAAGTCAAGATATAGTAAACAAGCACTATGACAGCTGAATGTATTAATGTTCTTGATATTCTTGACTTAATAATAATTTATTATTCTGGCATCAGCATTTGAAAGATAGATTTGAGAAAAAATTAAATGGGTACTCAATTGTATAGTGTTGGTCACAAAATAATTCCTATGTTAGAGTAAAAAGAAATAAATCAGCACCTTTCATATTTTGGGGTTTGATTTGTAGATTCAATCACTATCAGTGGTGCAGTGACGAAGGATGTTAATCAGAGTGCTGATCAGGCAACAGAAGGTAAATGTTGATGATCCTGATCAGTACTGTTAAGAAAAATATAACTTAAGTTAATTGATGTTTCATTAAAGACTGTGATGATATCAATATTGTGCCACAATCACACATAATTACAAGTGTCAAGAGACAACATGTATAATTACTCTGGTCACTAGTATAAATAAGTAATTAAGCCGTCATTCCTAAAAAATATCTCACGATCAGGCAATAAAGAAAATTATTATATGACCACCTCTGTAAGCGGGCAAGATGAACCGAATATCATACTGTGATTAGCTTTGTCACGGTCATAAACACGCAAAAAAAAAAAGAACTTGGTCAATATCCAGTCATCTATCTCAACCTCCTGTTGGTCAATAACCCATATTTATCATCAAGGCTTCGGTCTGGGAAAAATTTTGAGGAGCCCAAAGTTACGTAATATTGATTAAATCACGATCAAGTGCCCATCATCAATACGCTCATCAATGAAAAAGCTTTTTTTTAAAAAATGCAGATAGACCAAGGAACTCAGCAGAATTACAGCAAAGTACAGTCTTAACATTTTTAAACCTGTCTGTGGTTACAGTTACACAATGTGAAAATTTATGTTCAAAGATTAATGCACTTTAAATGACAATCCAATTACAATACAAAGTACTGATTTAAATAATCACATTGATTTCCATTTTTAGTTGGAACTGTAGAAGAGGAGTGCAATCATCTGATAGGTGCTGAAGCAAGTGAGTTGATAAGTGCAATTTTTATCATCAATTTACAAGTCACTTTAAGTTAGGTTTTAAATTTTTGCAGTGAACCCAGGTGATGGCTCAGGTGAATCATGGTATTGCATCCTAACCCCTTTGCTGGCACTGCACTACACAAACATCTATTAAATAGAAAACTGGCCTAACAATTCTTCTGCACTCTAACAACAATGAGAGTCCTAGTACTAAACTGTGGTTTTGCACTCAGTGCATATTTGTCTCATTATTACAACTATACATACATTTCCTCAGATGAATCAGCAGGACCTGCATATGATGTGCAGCTCTTGACAAAGTTGATGGAAGCGTATAAAGTACCACAAAGGCTCCAGTTTCTCTGCCTTAATGCTCAGGAAGTAAGTGATAGCAAATTCACGTTATGATAATTATAGATTTGTCGAACAAGAACCTGAGGTATCGACTGTGAATGCATGTTCATGACACACCAAACTTTTTTGCTAATAGCACATAAGTGCGTTAGTACACAAATTTTGAAAGTGAATATGAAGATCTAGAGGGTTTCATCTCGGACGGGGCTGCACCCCCTGCATCTCCCTCTAAATCTGCCTTGGAAGAATAAGCATGTGAAGTTTGCTTGGGCCTGAGTGGTACTCAAAAAAAGAACTATCTTATTTTATTCCATTAAGTTGTGATGACTGTTTGATTATGATTATTTAGAAGTATTTGCAGCAGGGCAGATTGCTTTAAGTGTGTACATATTTTATGCAAAGTAGGCCCAAGCGAGGGAGTGTAAACTAAATATCTGTCAAAAAGTTGTGTTATGATGTTATTAAGCTTAATTAGTGTTATAAAGTAAAAATCCCGGATTTAAAAAATACATGTATAAGAGTACAAATCCCCAAAACACGTAGAGGTATATGCGGGATATAATAATTTAACAGCAGAGTTTCTTATAATTTCTCAGATGAGGAGGCAGAGCCATGAAGATTGCACTCCACTAGTGCTTCTTCGATATATCCCAAGTACAAAGGCCATTAGCATTATTAGGTGGGTATTAAAGATTTTTTTTAGGAATACAACATGTAGTACAACTAATGCAGCCATTTTCTTCATTTTCTTGATAAAAGACACTGTGTTTTCATTATGACAGCTTGTCGTATCTTCTTGTTCACATGGTCATGCATGTTTTACACTGTAGTATTTAACCATTTTCCTTTTGTTGTGAACAATACCGTATAGGAGCCTCATTAACTATTACTTTTTTTACCTTTTTGGTTCAGATCATTAATGACGACAATAGATCTTTTGCCACAGCTGGCCAATTGCTATGTACATGTAGCTTTGAAAGGGAGCCAGTTTGACGAGGAAGGTAACTAATTTGTGGTATGCTACAATTACATATGTTACAGGGCTCAAAATAATTTTTGAATGGTGGCCAGTGGTGTTAATTATAATTTGAAAGTGAGGTACCTGACCAGTCAAAATGACTGCCATACCAAAATTTTGTCTGGACAAATATTCATTTTGGCCAGACACTGTCCATTGACTGGCTGTTATGAGCAAGGCTGATGTTGCTTTAAACTAATTCTTTGTATTATTTGATACTACCTTACAACACTTGCAAAAAGGTGATGTGTCCTTTGATTGCTATATTGTAGCATGTGGAAAGCAGGGAATCTTCAACAGTGGAAGTGACATCCAGGTGCACATAATGCATCCAACAGCATCGGCAGCTAGGATGGTTGTAGGAAACATTTTGACAGGTGATCATAATGCAATACTACCTTGCTTGTGTATGTGTGTGTGTGTCAAATGTTAATTTGAGATAAGAGGTTATGTCACGAGTGGCCCTCTTTTAGCCTTGTTTAAAAAGTGCAAATTGTAAATTTCTTGAGAAAGAAACTACCAAAGCAGAAGAGATGAAAAGAACCCCCTTAGTAAAAACATTATGCAGTGGTTCCTGAGGTTTGAGAAGAAATGATATGTACATGTAGGTTGTGAATGGGAAGTAATCACATGCTTAGACATGCTAATGGAAGTGTTATATTTAAAATTCCCATTGAAGGAGAGGAAGACAACTTCCTTGTTCAATTGAGCAATTCAATCCAGGATGCTCAGGAAGCTGCCGAGGCTATCAAAGCAAACAGGTAAGACTAGTATTATTAGTTAGGTTTCCTGTATTGAATGCTATTTTGGCTTAATGAATGTAGAAGTAATACTTTTGTCACTTTTTATTAGAAGGAAGGTAGAGTTAAGTACTGTTATTATAAATGAATTGAGGAACGCCTGTTAAGTTTTCTGCTTCTACACTGTATCTCCTCCACTATAATAAAATATTCTCCATTCTCTCCAGTAGTAATTGTTAAGCGAGTAGGGAACATGATTTATTCTTTTTGTGATGTATTCTTACATGCATTTTAATCATGCAAAATGAATCTTAAACAGCAAAAGTCAAAAGTATGACTTATTGCTTGTGGAACATTAGTGTCATTGGTGTATTAAACAGTAATCATTCATGATTACATAGTGCATGAGAGTCTTTTGAAAGAAATTTGTTCTAGATGACACTTTTCCAATCTAATCTGCCAAATGCAAGAACTGTCACAATTTCTGTTATTACAACATTTTAATTGTAATCAATATTAATACAAACTGGTAAATTATTACAGGGAACTTTTACAGCAAAACAGAGTAATACGGAGGCGACAAGAGGCGGAATTATTACTATCGGTAAGTTTCAATTGAAAACGCTGATCGTGCTCAATTTTTAACCAAATTTGAAAATATTCAGTGGTACAGACATGGGTAGAAATTTGAGGGAAATTGACATCGAAAAGGGATGAAACAGGTTTGAAAGTTCTCCCGAACATTTTCAGGAGCAGGAAGACCAAAGAAAACATGCAGAAGAAACCCAAGAAAGTCAAAATGAAACAGTTGCTGATGATGATGAGGTAAGTGTTATTCCTTACAGTTAAAGTGTACCCCTCAAGAATACATAAATGAATTCATTACTTGAATATTGAACCCACTAGCCTTTTCAAGACTGCAATCTTGTAATTTTTTCACTATTGCACTCGCTATAGTCATTTCAAGATTCAATGATATCAAATTCATTTTTTTAGTTAATTATAAAACCCATTATATGTACATGTATATTCGGGTAAAGTAGCACTGACAGTAATCAATTCATCATTGCATTCTCGAAACGTCTAGTGCATTCAAAATTTGAATAATCGATTCATTAAATAAAATGTAATATTGAGGGGTATGCCTCAATTGCTTGTACTGCAATATTTAATTTAATCATACCAATGCAGAACGTATTTCGAGCCACATTTCCTACCATTTGCATAATCCACAGGCACTAACCACAGGTAAGCAAGTTAGGTAAAAAGTTAACCTGTTGATTATTATTGTAGCTAAAAACTCATGAAATTATTTGTTTTAACTCCTTCCAGGTTCGACGCAAAAGGTTGTTAGCTTTAGATGCCCAGGTACAAATTATACTCTAGTAATTATCATAGATTAAAGAGACTCTGTTCGAGCGTGGGAAGGTAAAGCAAAACTTCCCTGTTCTAACAGCGTTTTGTGCATGAGCTGCTAGATGACATGACATTGGGCTCCTTCCAGCAGGGGCGGAAACAAATAAATTGGTCACTAAGCATGTGAACATGTATGGGTTAAAGTAATATCAGTTACGACCAGTCAGTACAAAATACGCAGTGATTAAAGCGTGATTTTAAGAGGTTTAAACAAGGGACAGAAGAAAGAAATCTATTTTGGCGACAAAGCCAAAAACTGATGCATGTATTTCATCATGCAAAATAGTCGTAGCCTCAAAGAGACCTTTGATTTGAATTTCAATTGTATTTCTAACACCTGAACAGTTAAGCTAAAGTAATCGGTGAAACACTAAGATTTGTTATCAACTTCAAAGGATTCTTACTGAAGTTTCAAAATACATCATGGTAAAGGTAAAGACACTCAAGGATGTAAGACATTTTATTTGTTTGTTTTAGGTTGGCACTTCGAAACGCCCCCGGGAAGAGAGTTCTGTGGCCGATGATAGTGGAACAGTAAGGAAGTTGTTTCGAATCCAATACGTTTTTCATTGTTTGGGCTAAAATAATTTTATGATTGTTTACATCATCATCTACCCACTTTCCCCTTCCCTTCACAGTTAAAAAATAGATGAACCTAATCACCTTAAATCGATGCAGGGGGCACCATCGTTCATTCGTCCATAACAGAGGCAAGAAAAGTAACTTAAATTTCTAACTTGCCCAATTGCCAAGGACCTAGGCAAGTAATCTGCAATCTAATTTTAAAAAAAAGGAAACTAAGACTTGCCCAGGGCAAGCAAAATTTGAGTGCTGCTTGTCAGAATGGCAAACTGGAAAAAAAGGTTTTTCTCGAGTCCTGAGTTTCTTCACTTTCTGATACTTAATGGTACTCTTAACTGGGCTTTATCATCACTGAAAATTAAAAGTAAATACATTCTTCTTTGATTTTATTTTCAGGTTACATTCAGGATATAACTTAGCTGTATCATTGATAAATCAGTGAGAAAATGCTGGTTAAATATTAAATAAATGAACAAATAAAAATAAAAAAAATAGAACTTTTTGCATTCACCACTGAATGAAAAGAATCTTTTTGACCTTTTTGAAATTACTTTATTACTACACAATTACCTTAGTTACCTTAGTTATCAATGATATGTAGATGATTAATGGGTCAATATTTTTACCAAAATGCGAATCCATGTAGGAGTTTAAGACAGTCTATTTAGTTTTGTTACAAGTATTGCATTAAGAAACTTTTAAAGTTGTATGAAGTTGATAGTTTAACAGGTTGGCCATTGCAATCATTGCATCTGTATTTCAAAAACATCGAATCATTGCTGTGTAAATCGGCGAAAGAATAAACTTGTAATCATTGATATATATGTTGTTTATTGCTGAGTTAAATAAACAGTTTCACCTCCTGTTACACGCTTTGCTGATACACCACCATATTGACTTAGTTTAACACAAACGGAGTGCCTGAATTACAAAATGACCCACTATTAGAAGTCAATTTTTTATTTCGGGCGAGGACAGGTGGTGCCGGGGGGAGGTGAGGGAGAAAGGAAGCATACGTTTGTGATTGAACCCGCCAGTCAGATTTAACTGAGTCAGATATTCAACTACACCGATTGACTTCAGAACACTTGCCTGAATCAGATCTTTAAGAGCCATTTTTAGTTGCTATGCCGGATGCCTTCCACAACTTTAAAGAGTCCTAGCGGTGCTGATATAGAACAAGTTTAGTCCTTTTAGTCCTCTTAAACTGTGAACTTTTATTACTCTTAAAGTTCGAAATTAAAGGACTCTTAAAGTTCGAAATTTAAGGCCTCTAAAAGTTCGAACTTTTAGGACTGTTAAAGTTCGAACTTTTAGGACTGTTAAAGTTCGAACTTTAAGGCCTCTAAAAGTTCGAACTTTTAGCACTCTTAAAGTTCGAACTTTAAGGACTCTAAAAGTTCAAACTTTTAGGACTGTTAAAGTTCGAACTTGAAGGCCTCTTAAAGTTCGAACTTTTAGGACTGTTAAAGTTCGAACTTTAAGGCCTCTTAAAGTTCGAACTTTTAGCACTCTTAAAGTTCGAACTTTAAGGACTCTAAAAGTTCGAACTTTAAGGACTGTTAAAGTTCGAACTTTAAGGACTGTTAAAGTTTGAACTTTTAGGACTCTAAAAATTTGAACTTTTAGGACTCTTAAAGTTCGAAATTTAAGGACTCTAAAAGTTCGAACTTTAAGGACTGTTAAAATTCGAACTTTAAGGACTCTTAAAGTTCGAACCTCTAAGACATTTAAGAATCTTGAAAAATTTTAAGAATTATTAGGGAAGTTGGAACTTTTAGGACAACAGAACTGTATAGGGGGTCCTGACAGTAATTGTAACAGTTTAAATTGTTGTAGTTACATAGGGGACTTTTAAGTAATTTAAATAAGTTTTTTACGTAAGGGACTTTGCCCAGCTGCTGATATTGATCCGTACGTTTTCCCATTCACGGTCACAAATGCTAAATGCTGAAATCCTCTGTTGTATGTTGGACACCCTCTTAGGCGTGTGATACGACTCAAGAGTCAGCCGCGGTTGCTTTGATGACCCAGTGGAGGGTGTCATAGATAACGCATACTTATCGATTTGAGGGGTGGATGCTAATAAGGCCCCAAATTCTACATATTTGTTAGCCCAGATTTTAGCTTTAATTTTCGAACCCACCCGGGAACTAAGATTTGCAGAGATGCTGATAAAAATTTGTTTAGGTTGAACATTGTCGGGACCCAAAAGCAAAGAATCCTCTCTTGTACCTGCACCAGTGAGGTTACTGACATGGTTGCTCACAACTGTGGTCACGCTATCTGATGAAAGGTCAGCTTGAGACTGCCCTGCTAATGTGGCTTCAATCGACGTACCGTCTTCAACGGTGTTTTGTCTCATGATCTCAGTTAGATGGTCCTTAGACAAGGCTGTTTTCACCGCTTCTGAGATGGCTGTTGATATGGTTGCGGAGAGAACGCTTACGTCCAAGGAGACCAAACTGGGATTGGTAATAGCTGGTTGAGATACAGGTGGGTCTGCTGCTGTCAGCTCTGATGTTCGCACTCACTTAGAACGTGTTTGGTGGCCTATCCTTGATGGCTGTCCTGCACACTTTCTAGGAGGCATGACTTATCGATAATAGATAAAATTAGGTAATCAAATATGATGGAATGCAATGTAATTTCGAAACAAAATTGATAAGAAATGTGACTCAAAGTGACACGATAAAATTCCATCCTAAATTGTTTGGTCACAGTTGAGGAGGCATGAATTATCAATAATAGATAATATCAGGTAATTAAATACAATGGAATGCAATGCGATTTCGAGACAAAATTGATAAGAAGGAATACGACTCAAAATGACAAGATAAAATTCCATCCTGAATTTTTTGGTCGTAGTTGAGGTGGGCAGTTCCACAGGTTCTTTGGTTCATAAGCAATGATACGTAACCGGATTAAAAAGATAACAGAGGCCAAGTTCCCAAAACAATGCATTACTGCCAGTGCCGAGTGCATTGGACCACTCGTAAAGAGGCATTCTAAAGATTGTACACTCATATGGCAGGGGTAAGCAGAAAATAAATCATCGTCAAAGCCATAAATGCATGTTGGATGTGCGAACCATGGTTCCAATGAAACGAATAAGCACAGTCATTGCTCGTGGGAGTAAAACCCAACGGTGAACAAACAGGGGCTGTGAAAACAAATATCAACTGACAAGTCGGCTTGGCTTAAAACATAAAGGGAACTGGCAAATCTTAAGACAATTAAATGAAAATCACAAAATGGCTGGGCAAGGCGGGCAGTATAGATAAATAAGAGGATGTTTCAAATTTGTTACATATGCCGATTTGTGGCTATAGCGATTTTAGGCAATATAGAACCGCCCCCCTAAAACTACGATAGAGCTTGTGCTGACCAAGACCATTTAAATGTACCCTGTCGTGGGCCATAAAATTAGTTTTTGCCCTCCAGAACCCTTTATGGCTCCAGAAAATTGCATAAGGGACGGCTCTAGCACTACTTTTAAATACCAATTTAAGAGGATCACGTTCTTGTGGAACGTAGGAGCTCCCATTCGATAAATAGTTTGACAGACACAGACACATTTCATGTTTAGCGAGGCACTGAGGGACTGGGTAAGGTCTTCAATTGCTGAGCCATCGTTCACTGGGGAAAGATGGCTTAAGTCGTTAGTGCCTAGCTGTAATATAACTATGTTGGGCTTGAACGATTCACCCACAGAAAGATCAAATTGGACGGTCTTCAGTACTGTTCTTCCCCCGACCCCGTGCCATTTTAACTCTATGCCTTCGCGGATATGCAAATTAGCATCTAGATCGGTACTGGGGGATTGGGCCGAGCATGGGTAGAGTATAGACGTGTTTTTGCTAGCTCCGCTCAAAATTCGTATATGGAGGCCTCTACATGGCAGAAAAAGGAGAAAAGTTCAGACGAAAAACTCATGTAGAGAGAACTGGGCCAACTTGGAGAAGTGTATCCAACTCGTCGGAAGAAGAATCCCTTTCACCGTTGGAGAAGAAAGCCAAAGTCAAGTTGCACATGTCTGACACGGTGCAATCGAGCGAAGAAGACGAAACTGCCGCTGCCGTGGAGTTGGCTAATTCTGTAATGCCGAAGCTAGACCTTGTTCTGCAGAAGTTAGACAACATGGAAAAGAAATTGGACATCCTTGAGGGTTTTGTGAAAGTGGTCGATGGAAAGGTTAACAAGTTACAGGATAAAGCTGAGCAGTTTGAAAGCTTCAGCAGGGACGCCACAACAAAACTGAAGGTGTTAGATGAAGGAATGTCGTTCGCAAATACAGAGATAGAAAATTTAAAGAAGAAAGTAAAGCTTCTGGAACAAACTATCCAAGAAAATACAGTAAACACCGAAAACAAATTCAAGGGAAAGATCGAGGCCTTAAGAAACGAGAAGTTGTATATGGAGGTGTATCAAAGACGGGAAAACCTTCGCTTCTACGGCATTGCTGAATCTTTCCACCTCTCAGAAGAAAATGTCAAAGAGGTGTTAATTGGCTTTATACAGAAGGAACTTAACATCAGCGAGGCGGATTCTTTTGAGTATCAACGAGTGCACCGCATTGGCAAGCGCGACCCATCGCAAGAAAAACCAAGACCAATAATCGCACGTTTTTTGCGATACTCCGACAGAGAGCGAGTCATGTCAAGTGCAAGAAAGCTGAAAGGAACTGGTTTCGGAATATCGCCAGACCTTCCGAAAGAAATTGTGGACCGCAGAAAGGAATTAATGCCTAAGTTCAAAAAAGCAAAAGAAGACGGAAAATCGGCGTTCTTCAAAAGATCAGAGCCGGACAAACTTTTTATTGAGGGTATACGAATCTTCTAATTTCTTTGGAACATAAACTCTCTATCTAGGTATTCATAACATGTAAGCCTCATTCACACTTGTTCTTAAAAATGGAGCTGCATGCGTGTCATCTAGTTAGCGCAATGCGTGCAAGACCTATTCCATTAGTAGCGCAATTAACAGCTTTTATCGCTGGCTACTGTTTTACATACATGTTCAATTGTAGTTGTAGGTGTTATAAATGTTTTTCTTTTGTTTCTTTTTCCTTTTCAATATTAATTAGTTTTACCTTTTTTTTGTTCAAGAGACATGCAAATTTTTTCATTAGCTCATCTACTAAAGATTACTATCTCATTCTCTGCAACTGCTCGCCTTTTCACTTAAATATGTCCTTAAAAAGTTACAAAACTTAATTTAAATTTTGGTATCCTATCCTTAAATGTTCGGGGGATAAGATCTTTTGATAAACGAAAAGCACTTTTTCATTGGTGTATGAAGGATAAAGCTGATATAATTTTTCTACAAGAGACCTACAGCACATCCGAGGTGGAAAACACCTGGAAATCCCAGTGGAGAGGAGACTTGTTTTTTTGTCATGGTTCTGAACACAGCAGAGGTGTCTTAACACTAGTCAAAGAAGGGCTTGACTGTAAATTTGAGGTATGTAAACAAGATAATCTAGGTCGGTATATCATTCTAAAAGGTCTTGTTCAAGGTCAATCTTTTTTATTTTTGAATATCTATGCGCCAAATAAGACCAACGAACAATGCATCTTTTACGACGAAATACAGAACGAATTCGACAAATTGGAAATTGACACTGATTGCAAAATAATAATAGGTGGTGACTTTAATGTTATCCGCGACCCAGATTTGGATGGATCGGGAGGATCTCCAAAATTGAAAGAATCGTCCAAAAAGATAGAAAATCTATGTTTTTCTCTTGACCTAATAGACATCTGGAGAATCAGAAACCCAAAATTAAAACGTTTCTCCTGGAGACAGAAAACTCCAATGATTCAACGGCGGTTAGATTATTGGTTGATATCAAATAATATACAGGAAGAGGTTGATAAGGTCGATATTATCCCTGCTATTAGATCTGACCATTCCGCCATTACGTTGTACATTAATGGTATAGAGAACTCAACCTATGGACCGTCTTTTTGGAAATTCAATGCAAGTTTGTCAGAAGATAAAGAATATGTAGACCTAATTAGAAACAAAATCGGTGAATGGGTAGACGAAAGTAGAGAAATCGAAGACCCGCGGGTTACCTGGGATTATTTAAAATATAAAATACGCTATGAAACGATTGGTTATAGTAAGAAGAAAGCAAAAGAGAGAAGGTCAGAGCTGGTAAATTTGGAAATTAGATTAAAAGAGTGTCAGCGAAAATGTGACGAACACCCAAGTGCTGAAAATCTCTGCGATTTAGAAGTTCTCAAATCAGAATACGAACGCCATTATGATTATATAACACAAGGAGCAATCATAAGATCTCGGGTGAGTTGGTATGAAGAGGGCGAAAAGAATAGCAAGTATTTTTTAAATTTAGAAAGTGCTAAAAAGAAAAAGACATGTATACGGAAATTATCCGTGGATAATGATTCATATATAACAGACCCAAAAGAAATAATGAAAGAGATTCATGTTTTTTATGAAAAACTCTATGATAGAGACTCGTATAATTTAGGTGAGAATTCAATTGATCGTTTCCTTAATGAAGTGGATACTAAAAAATTGTCTGATGAAGAGAAAATGACTTTAGATAAACAACTTACTAGATCCAAACTGTACGAAGCATTGAAGACATTTCCGAAAAACAAAACACCTGGAAGTGACGGTTTAACTGTGGAATTTTACTTGGCGTTCTGGCACGTGGTTGCAAAGTATCTCGAAAAGTCTCTAAACTTCTCTCACCAACACGGGCAACTATCAACTTCGCAAAAGCAGGCAATGATTACCCTATTGGAGAAAAAAGATAAAGATAGACGATTTATAAAGAACTGGCGACCTATCTCACTGATCAACGTAGATGTTAAAATTGCATCCAAAGCGTTTGCTAGAAGGCTGGAGCCAATCCTGCCAGAACTTATTCACCATAATCAAAATGGTTTTATCAAAGGAAGGTCTACATTTGATGCAGTTAGAACAATCGATGATTTACTTGAATTGGCAAAACTCACAAATACAACAGGTATTCTAATGGCAATTGACTTTGAAAAGGCATTTGATTCTCTGGACCATACATATCTATTTAAAGTATTGGAAAAATTCAATTTTGGACCGTATTTTTTACAATGGGTAAAAACATTTTATACAAACATATCCAGCTGTATCTTAAATAACGGCTTTACTACAGATCTTTTCTGTATCCATCGTGGTGTACGACAAGGTGACCCTCTATCACCTTTATTATTCATCTTAGCTTTGGAAGTTCTCGCATGTCAAATCAGGCAGGATAAAACCATACAAGGAATAATGGTCAAAAACGTGGAGATCAAACTCACGCTTTTTGCAGATGACATGACTTGTTTTCTAAAAGACATAAATGCATATTCGCGACTTTGTACAACTTTAAAGGTTTTTTCATTGCATTCTGGTCTCCGAATTAACGACGATAAAACAGAAGTTTTTGGTATCGGCCCACATAAACTAGTACAAAATGACTTTACTCACAAAGAGCGAAAATCAATCAAGATATTAGGTACCGTTTTTGACTATCACAAACCATCACGAGACAAAGCAAACTTCGACTCAATATTCAAATCTATTAAAAAAACGCTGAGTATGTGGAAGTGGAGGGGTCTTACCCTGATTGGTAAGATTCAAATAGTTAAGACCTTCATTATTCCAAAATTTTTGAGTAAAGCGACTGCAATCTCAATATCAAACGATCTTGTCAAGGAGATAAACAGACTGATTTTCGGTTTCATTTGGAAAGGTAACGATAAAATTAAACGGACCGCGCTTATCAATGATATTGAAAATGGAGGACTAAAAATGCTTGATATTGAATCCATGATATCGGCTCAAAGAGTGATGATCTTTAAAAAGTATCTAGGAGAGAGCAACAGCACTTGGAAAACTATTTTAGATGATTTCTTTTTTGGAAATATAGGTGGAAAACTCATCCTGTTCTGTGATTTTGAAACTAGTAAACTACCGGTTCATCTTCCAATATTCTACAAAGAGTGTCTAGAGGCATTTCGTAATTTAAAGAAATCCAAGGTAGCCACCTATGAGGATGTTGTAGACCAAATTATTTGGAATAATAGGAATATTGTGATACACGGAAAATCTCTTTTTGAAAAACATTTGTTTACTAAAGGAATTGTTAAAATTGGTGACTTGTTATCCGATACGGGTAAATTTCTTGAAAGCCTTAAAGTGTTGGAAGCGAATCTATCTCCAATCCAGTACTTCAAATTAATAGGAATTGTAGATGCCATACCAAAAGAATGGAGATTAATTATCAAAGAATCACATATTCCACATCAGCAACTATATCCTCAACAGCATTTGGATACAGTGTATATTTATATCGACGAAACCAAATCGGATCTGTTAAAAGCCTCTTCAAAACTTTTGTATAAAGGATTTAAAACAAAGAAACAAACTCCTCCAACTGCCAAAAGGAAGTTGAAGGACAAATATCCAGAGGTTATAGAAGACTGGAAAAAAATTTATTCTTTACCATTCACTGTCACACTTGAAACAAAAATTAGAGAGTTCCAATATAAATTATTAAACGATATAATTTTCACAAATGAGAGGTTATTCCGTTTTAAAATGATTGAATCACCAATGTGCACCTTTTGTTTGAAAGAGGTCGAGTCCCTCGAACATTTGCTCTTTTATTGTGATACAACAAAAGACTTCTGGCGGGCTTTTTCTTCTTGGCTTTCAAACCAGAATGTATCTTTGGACACTTTGACATTTGAAAATATATTGTTTGGAGTGTTCAACAACAACGAAGACTTTATTATCCTGAATCACTTGATACTGCTAGGAAAGTTTTTTATTTATAAATGTAAATTAAATAAAATTAAACCAACATTAACAATATTTTTAGCAAAGACAAAAACCGTTTATTACATTGAAAAAAAAATAGCTACCAAAAATAACCAACTTTATAAACATTACAAAAAGTGGGAAAAACTAATGCCATCTCTTAATAATAGTTGAGCTTAATTTGTAATTTCTCCTTCTCAGCATGTCACTAACTTACTTTCTTTTTTTTTTTTGTTTTTGTTTTTGTTTTTGTTTGTTTGTTTTTTTTTGTATTTGGGTAGCTGCACTATTGTAAACAACGCATTGTATATTCTTTAGGTATAATTAGGCTACGATTAGTAATTATAATTTGTTGTATGTAATCTATTGTAGTTATGACGTATTGTAAGTATTGTAACTAGTGTTATGTCTTGTGTTGTATTGTATGTATTATAACCCAAAATGTTGAAAAAAAATAAAAATTACAAAAAAAAAAATCTAGATCGGTACTCCGCCCTACATATTCGCGTAAACGGCGAATAAAGGAATGACCAAGCATCAAAACACGTGTTACCGTCATTTGGCTGCTTGGAGCATAATGTTGTAAACTAAGATCTAAAGAGGGAACTGAAGAGTCAAAAATGAGAACAGGTACTTGCCTGAAAATTCTTGGAGGCAGTGTAGAAAAAAAGTTTCCTTACGAGATACTGAGGGTACAAGGGCCAAGGGAAGAAGGCCGAATTGCTCGAGAGAAATATCTTTTATCCTTGAGGGAACGCCGCTCTCTCCCGTGGGGTGATACTTGACACAAACCAGACCTATGGACCATTGCGTGACCGTCATGGATTTACAAGAGAGACTTCTCGTAATATCATACAGCTTTTTGTTGTCATTTGCCTTTGCTGCTTCTTTTGCTTTATTCCCGATGTAGTTTCTTTTGGCTTCACGGGTGCTTTTCTTAACTGCTTTTTTCTTAACGCTGTATTGTTGCTGGAGATCCTTGCCTTGAGTGTGTTAGGTATTATTTAACATGCGTTTCTTCAATTCTTTCCTTTCCTGAACTAAAGTCCATGTGTTGCCTGAGATCCACTCTTTCCTTTTTCTGGTTGAGTACCCTAGCACTTCTTTTCCTGTTTCTGTATATATGCCATTAACACTTTACCAAATATCTTCCACCCCAGTTTCTTCTTCCTGAGTGCCCAATTCCACTAGAACCTCAAACCTGTTCTTTATCCTTAAGCTGAACCCTCTGTGTTAGTGGATCTTTATGCTTATCAAGGTTTAACCTTGTCCTTGTAGACTCTTTGACTACCCTCCTTAGTTTCAAATGGAGCCTGCCAACCACCAACATGTGGTCACTTCCAATATCTGCACCCCTAAACACCCTTGTGTCCAGGAGCAAGGTTCTCCATTTGCTGTTAATTG
This sequence comes from Orbicella faveolata, assembly GCF_042242905.1. Classification (NCBI taxonomy): domain Eukaryota; kingdom Metazoa; phylum Cnidaria; class Anthozoa; order Scleractinia; family Merulinidae; genus Orbicella; species Orbicella faveolata. The sequence goes on from NW_028301576.1 coordinate 25,041,699, forward strand.
CAAGATGATCAATCTGGTTTTTGATCCTTTTGTCTGGGAACATCCATGTGGTCTTATGAATCTCTCTATGAGGGAAGATGGTACCCCCTATGACCAGCCCATTAAGACCGCAGAGATCTGCAAAGAGCTCTTCATTCTCATTCCTGTCACCAGAGCCATGTTTCCCCATATGATCTTCTCTTCCTGTGTTGTCACTCCCAACTTTGGCATTTAGGTCACCTACTACCATCAAGACATCATGCTTTGGTGTTACTGCCACCTCTGACTGTAGCTGTTCATTGAAGTTGAGCTTGTCTGCATCGTCTGCTGTATTAGTGGGTGCATAGCATTGTGTGACTGTAAGTTTGCAATGTTTAGAGTAGAACCTAGCGCAGACAATCCTCTTGTTTACTGGTTTCCATGCCATAAGTGCCTTAGCAGATGTTTTATTTAGCACGAGAGCCACACCTTCCTGATGTAGAGCATCCTTTGGGCCCTAATATATAACAGTTGTCCCTTCGGCTAATACTAGTTTGCCATTACCCGTCCATCTGGCTTCGCTAACTCCTAAAATATCAATTCTATTTTGTCTCATTTCCTTGGCCACTTGTGCAGCTTTTCCTCATTCGAACATCGCTCTGACATTCCAGCAGCCAATTCTGGTTATGAATTTAGGTCCCAGAAAAGAGGGGGGTTTCGGCTCACGGAGCGTCATACTACCACCCGAGGAGTGGTCCGCTTTCTGGCGACCAGTCGTCTTGCACTGTAAATTTCCTGTGTCAGTTTCTGTAATCACTCATTAGTCTGAAGGGATGACCAGCCCTCTGCAGACTTGCCATAGCCCCTATTAGCCAGTTTGTTCAGGGTTTCTGCGAGGCCTTCACAGCTACCGTAGCGGCCCCAGGACCTAAGTCCCACTGTACTTCACCCTGACAGGCTGTCCCCTACTCTGCTGTTTCCCACCTCTCTCGAGCGAGGACATTAGGGGTTGGTCTTTGGGAGGCATGACTTTATTCAAGTGTCGTTATTATCTAGCCCAGGGTGAACTCAACTACTTCTATGGTGTTCTTGTGCAAGCAATGCACAATAATATTGGTTAGCCATGTCACAACTGCTGCAATATTATCTGGTGTGGTTCAATTTTATCCTGGCTTTAAAACTCTTCTCCCTTGTTTTCGGTACAGAAATTTGTTACTTTAACCCTTTAACCCCTAAGGGGTCTCCCTTTGACGAGTAAAATCGTCTGGCATTAGACAGAGTAAAATCTATAAGTCACTCTTAGGAAGGGGTTAAAACAAAGGGAGAAAAATTTGAAAGCAAGGATGAAATTGAAGGTCAACATATCCCGTTGTAAAGTATTTGGGTCAAATTTTCATTGCAGCTTACCCATTTGGGATTGCACAGCTGGTTGTCATGTAAGAACTGTTCAAGCCTGGTGAGTGAGACCTCGCTGGAAATTGTTGTTGCTTTGATACCTGGGAGGGTTACCAAGACCTCTCTGAGATTTCATGTTGTATCTGGAGCTGCAACTGCAGGCACTGGAGGTGTTCCCTGTTCTGCCTCTTGGCCACTGATGGCTGGGTTACTTGTGTCGCATGAGGCGCTGGTTACAGCCCGGTGAGGAGCTGCCTGTTTCCTTCTTCGGTGATATTCAGAGTTGCCACTGGGCCGGCGTTGGCCTGTCTCTGTCCCAACAGCAACTTCTGTCACAATGGTTTGAGACACAAAACACTGAACCAGCCTGTCAAAGTGCCTTCTTAGAGCGGTATCGTGTTCTTCGCTGTCTGGTGCACCTGGCGGCAAGGTTCCAAGCTCATCATGAGTGTCCCAGCTAACTTACTGTCAGTTGGGGCTCCTCCTCAGAACTGCTCCCATATTCTTCGTTTGGTGGTTGTGGTAAAGACCAAAGCACCTGGGACCAGTGATTTGTGGAGGTTGTCCTGAGGGCCTGTAAATGCTCAGTAGTCAGTGGTTCTAAGGTCAAGAAATTCAGGCCAAATCTCATCATCAGCTAAACAAAGTGAGCTGGTTTGTAGCGTTTTCCAGCATATTTGACTGCACTGCCACGAGCTAACAGTATTTCCGCTGTTGACAGCCCGAGACCCTTAATTATTGACCTTGAAGGAAAGCCAGCTATATCTCCTGGAAAATTTAAAATGCTTGTGATTACTGTGGTCTGACTTTTAAAGGGGCACTGTTGCATAATATGGATAAACTGAACGGTGTAGGTGTTTGGGCGATGGAACCTTTGAAAGCCTTTTTGCAGTTCTCTTAGAAAGCACTTAATACTGTATTGTCTTCATTGATACCTTATTAACTATTAACCTGTGCTACAAGCAGTCTCTAAAAAGTGCCTGGGCCAGTTTTGTAGGGCGCATTTGATCATATCTAAATGCTGATTTGGTACCAAACAAGTAATATAAAATGATTATTATGATGTAAGCATGTGTACCTGTGTACCTGTATAAATATGAACTGAGTCTGGACTGTTCATCTCACCTATAGACGAACTATGCACTGCCTGGTTGGAAATCCTTGCTGCAACCGTGATGTTTCCTGGCAGGATGTCTCTGTGGGAGTCTGTGATTAGACATCACGGAAAACCGTGCATGAATTGTGCTGAGATGTGACTCCAAAATGGGGCATGGAGGTGCACTACGTTCCTAAAATCGTTGAGGTGAAGGTCATCCAAATGATCATAAAACAGCTCATTTCCAGTCATACTTTTTTGGCTCAAGGGATGCCCTGCCAGTTGAAACATCTCTTGTTTTGACAAAGTGCCCTCCCTCTGCTTAGTTCTGCCACAAGAGCCCGCCTGATCTTTGAACCATGTTTCTCAGTTGGCGATGTATGCTTCGCAATATTCCCTACACCCTTTAAGTCTACAAATTAGACGTCTGTCTCTCAGTCGTCATGGAATAGCCCACACTGCAGTTGAAGGTTATCAAATAGGAACAACCCAAAATTGAACACTAGTTCTTCAGGCATTTTTGCCAGTCCTGCTGGGAAGTATGGTGTAATTAGGCCAGGCACACACTAGGGTTGTCCACATTATGCTCACAATTTTCACTATTATGCTAATTCTTCATGCTCAAAAAGTGTTTCTATTATGCTCAAAAAGCCCCACTTTTATGCTCAAAATTTTTTCCCTGGATCACTCATTATTTACCTAAAATAAAATACAATCGCTTGATATGCTTATATGGATGGTTATATCAACAACATAAAGTATAAGTATTCCTTTTACATGATCATTTTTTGTTATACCGAAGCATGATGGAGGCTTCAATATAGTCCTCCATAGCACATGCTTGGTTGTCCTGAAAGGCATTTTGTAGCAATGAGAAGATCCTCTCTGAGGCTGCGGATGATGGTTGGATAAGCAAGATTTTCTTGCATGCTTTTGCTCAATTTGGAATCTCTTGTTTGTGATTCCCCCAACAGGTTAAAGCATCAATATCAGGATTGACATCAGTAGCAGCAGCAATGTAAGTTGGTAGTTCCCTTTGGAGGCCATCAATACATGCATCATTGTTCAAGAAATGAACTTTCCTTAAAGTGCCCCTAAAACGGAAAATCATTTGTTTTTTTCCCAATATTTTTCAACTGAAAATGGCTATTTGGGTTCACTAGTGGATCGTAGGATGGAAAAAACTTCAAACCAAGCGTTCTATGGTAAGGTATTTTTGCTATGAAATCGCTGGAAATCTGTCCACCATTACTGAAATCGTGTTCCAGTTGAGTCTGCGGAATGGCAGCAGCATGCATCAATCATGATGTCAGACTCTCAACCCTCGTTGTTGATTTCAGTGTTGTTTAGTAGGCTCTTGAGTAAAAGTTTGAGGAAATGTCCAACATTTCTGACGAAGATTTCTCCGAAACTTCTTCAATCAGTGGATCAGAGTCTTCGGCCGAATCTTCTGAAAGTTTTTATTTGACAGCTGAGGACGTAGAACGATATGACGACAGTTTAGAGCTGATTGCAACCGAAGAAGAGATAGCCAGCTATGCAGAGCAGCTTGCTATCGAAGAAGAGGACGAGGAGATGCTCTGGAGCAGATTTTCTGGTGAAGTTGATGTTGGAACTTGGTCTGTACTACTTTTCTCTTTGCTTCTTTTGACTATTGCGAGCATTTATCTAAAACTTACTCACTTTACAAGTCGGATCGCGAGAGGCTATTACTGGATGTTCAGTCGCTCTCTTACCTTTGGTATTGCTATCTACAGTTGTGAAACTTATTCGCGGGCCATTGGAATGTTGCAATCTTTCAGGTGCAAATGCTCTAACTGTTCATTGGAGTTTGTTGTCAAGCCTGATGAGTGCAGATGCTGTTCGGAAGTTGATCGCTGTTTGGAAAAAATGGAGGAAATAGATATGGAGGGCACCTGTATTACAACACATTCAGGCTTGGATACTGTTTGCCTAAACACGTGGGTATTGCAGACTGCTGTATTGGGACTTAAAACAAGACGGAACAAGTCTTATTCAACCACGATGACTCAACTGGGAGCAGCTGAAAATGAGTGAGTCTGTTTTCGTGTAGCTAAAATGATTCTTCAAAATGTGAAGTCCCAGTAACTTAGTCTTTTTATGTTAGTTATGTTTTGTTGGCAACGTTTGTGGCATTTCAGTTGTTCTAACTACTTACGAAAGTACTAGACGGATATTGTATATTAATTGTCTAGAACTTACCTGTAGATTTTCATAACCCTGCCTCCATTTTATCGTTTTAGTGACCTTTCGTTATTATTTTAATTTTCATAAATTAATATCATAATTTGCAGAAAATTATGCTATTTGGTCCACATACATCTAAAGCATTTTCCTTGAAATTGGGATGATTCATTAGTTTGCATGTAAAAATTACTTACCATGGCATTGTTCTTTTTCAATATCTAGATTCCATAGATCTGTTGCCTACCGGCAATTTGTTCGATTTGTTTGGGAATATGTTGGATCCTCCAACAGAGTCCCCCCTCCCAAGTTGTGTCTACTCTGCTATAAGGAAAGCTTTCCCCAATAATGCAGAACAATATCGAGGCTATGAGGAGGAAACTGAAGACTGACTACATGTATTTGCAGGTATCAGTTAAGAAACATTTTACATACAGTACCTCAAAGGCAATGAACCAATGTGTACACATGCCAACTATTTCATTAACATTGATGTTTAACCTCTGAGACAATGAAGTTAGGTAAAAGCATGAAAACATGTATTTCAGTCTGAATTGGTAATAACCATGCATCAGCATTTTTATGACATCAAAATGTAATTTATAGTAATGGAATACAGAGAAATCATAAGTTAAGGTGTTGATGGCAAAAATCAATCTTCCTGTTTTTGGACTCGACTTGGACGTTTCCTTCAAACTGTTTATATCAAAAAATTATGTTTACCAAGTATTAATTAGCCTTCTGCTTTTGTCAATTATTTTGGTTGCTAAAATGATATGAAAACAGCAAGGGGACTGTGTAGTGGCATGCAGAGAGAATGTCAGAATGTCTTCTCTAGTTGCTGCACTGCCCTTTCTTATGTCCCTTTCTTGGTTTGCCACACTTTTTACATACAGATGCTTTCCTTTTGGATGTGGGAGGCTGGGCGACCTCCTCAAGTTCTGCAGTTGGAGGGCATATCAGTGTCTCCCTTCCTTTCCTTGACTTATACTTTTCCTTGGCATCTTCACTTGTCTCTTTGTTTGCCAGCATAGTGTGTAAGGCCTCAGGAATCTGTCCGTTCAACTCATCCTTTATACACTTTAGATCTGCCCTAGGTGTTGAAATTAGGGTTTCATATATTTCAGACACATAATCTATGGAAATATAAATATGAAAACTGAACTAATATACACAGTCATTCAGAACTACTATTGATAGGACAATTTTAGATTACAGTATGAATGTTACATGTTCCTATGGTGAACTGCTTTCTTCATAATGAATGTATAAGTAACAAATAGAGCTAAAGAGCACTGTGAATGATAAAAAGAAATGTTAATTCCAATACTCTAGTCAAGCTAGCCCATTAGTGAGAGTAGTTAGCCTGAATGTCAATAATACTAATGAATAAACATTATTTTTTCCTCTTACATGTATTGAAGCTGTAGGGGTTAGACAGCTTTAAATTTATTTACCATAATTTTGCTCCACTTTCACCTCTCTGACAGTGGCTTCACCCTCCTTGAATTTTGCATACGTCACCTTTAGCTTTGGATTGCCTTGATCATCAACTTGTGCCTCTCTTTGAAGGTTGTAATTAAAATGTATGGCAGAAAGGATGGTCCTGAAAAAAGTATTATAATAAATGCACAGTAAACAGCTGTTAAGGAAATAACCCCCATTGTAGATTAATAATATACACTTAATGTATGGTCCCAAGGGAAAGGGTTAGTTTTCTTTTCCAGAGAGTTCTGATACGTGTTTCCCGAGACAAAGTCAAGGGAAACATCAGGACTCAAGGGAAAACAAAACCAACTTGTTTCCCGAGGGACCAGACATCAAGTGCACTGTTATATATTTAGACTTTCCCTTCAACAATCACAGCAAAACCCACAAACAAACAAATGTTGTATCCAGCGCGGGCATCAACTATGGAATTGTATCCCAGTCCGGAATTGATCAGAGGCAGGTGAACAAGAATCAACCAATCACAGTGCTCGTTTTGTTGAGTGAAAGTCTAGGAACATAACAATAGTTATTATTATCTGTAGCAGGTTTTCTACTGTTCAATGTAACTGGCTTCACAGATTTATAATATTAATTTTGACATCATGACAAGAACTAGTGTGCTGTTATTTTCTGTCTTGTCTCGACACCCAGCAAGATTGATATCGATATGATAGCTAATGTCAATATTGATTATACACAATAAATAAAAAAATTTCAGTGCGGTGGTTTTAGAATAATTCTAAAGCAGCAATATTATTTAAGGGCCTGAAAAATCAGTAAACATTTTGTGGCAACAATACTAGTGAACTAGCATTTAGACTGCAACTGTTGGCCATTTCTTTCAGGCCACACAACTAATTTAGGTTCTTACCTGGCAAGTATCCCCAGGTAAGAGTAAGCCAGCATCTTGGGTGCAAACTGATTCACGTCAGAGTGATAACCCTCAAGACAGCTTGTTTTTGCTACTGGAGAAGCCTTCTCAATTGCCTTCAACAGAGGTGCCTGGGAAAGTACTTCACACAGTTTTTCATAGGTGACTGACCCTTTGAAATACATATATACATGTACATGGCTTTATTGGTGCCATATAATGAACACATATAAAGAACACAAGTATACTGTATGTACATTGTTATTGCATTCCACTATTTATGCCACATTACCTGAATTGTTTCTACTAAACATCATAAGTGAAAAAAGAGTGAATTTTCTAGGTGTTGAAAGTCATTAACCGTCACAAGAGCATTCATGAATCAGTAAAGATGTTCAAACACAGTGCTGTAAGTACCTTTTGTTAACCAAACACGAGGGCTGGTGATTGGACCATGTGCACACTTGTTAAATAAATGGTTTGGAAGCTCCTTGTGCTTGTTGATGATATGTGACAAAAGGCACTGAAATTTTGCCAGTATGACTTCCCCTTGGTTAGGCATAGTTGGGGTGACTGACCAGTACAAGTGCCTCACACATGCCTTCCACCATTTCCCAATTACCTCACACCCCTTCTCTTTGCTTAACTTGATAAGAGCCTTCTGTATTTCTATTTTGGAGGTAAAAAATGAGTGCAAAGTAAGGCTTTCCATGTGACACTGTACAAAAAGTATTATAAAAATTCTAGTTTTTCTCAAATGTGTTCAATTTACCACCTGATCCAATATATCCATAATATGCACTTGCTCTGCATTAAGCTGACCTAACAGGAAAACAGTAGTAAAGAACTAGCACTAGTGTATGTAGTATTCACAGACTGGTATAAATCTTACTTTTACTAATGTGCCATAGGTCAAAGCAGTGGTCAATTACAGGCTTCCCCAGCGCTTTGCACTTCTTCGGACAAGTCTCCCGCATCCATTTGGCTCTTTGCATATGTCGATCAGAAATAAAGGCCTTTATAATCATGCCTGTGCCAAGCAGGAAGGCAAAAGCCTTTTGGTGGCCTGTAAACTCCATGTTGCTGCTACTACCGGCTTGATTGGCCTAAGGAACAGTCAGTTTCAATTGGCAATTTTAACATACATTGTGCCATGACATGTTGAATTACATGTACACTGTTAACATACAGAAATTTTTACATTGTGAAACATGCAATAGTCGTATTATTCACAAAAAAACATGGTGTAATTTGTGGATTTTGCAAAGTTATTGAAATAAAATTACTATTAGTAATACTAATTGATATTTCTGGTACCTGGATCAGTACAATATGGATGATGAGGCCCACAGTTTAACAAAATATGGTGTAGGTTCCATATTTTGCTGAGTGGCCCATACTGTCATGGTGGCCATCCCCTGCAAGCACAACTTCTTTACCATTCAGTTTTTCCAGAATCCGAGCCTGGTAGTTGCGCCAAAACTTCATTATTGATGGTATTAGGAGATGCCTCTGATGGTAATAATAAGTGGGTTGGGAATATACCAAGCATCCCCATGTACTTGAACACCAACAACACTTTGTAAACAGAAGCACCCGCACAAAGGATTGCGAAGCTCAACAAAAGGTTTCCAGCAGGAAACCTTCCAAGGAGATACGGCTGACTCTGCCAAACGTAACTTCCCTGGCACATGCTGCAAGTTGTCTTAATCGTTATCATTGTCCCTGTCTGTGACACACTGATATGAGGACTTGTGGCAAAGCACAGGTGGCAGTATTGGAATAGGAGCAGTAACTTTGATAAGAAGACAATTCCTTTTGGTTCCTGTTGTACATTCTTTCCCTCACAAGTCAACCTAAAAGAAAAATAAAAGAAAGCAGGGTGGGCGGTAATCAGTCTTAAACAGGAAAAACCAACTGCAATAAGTGCTTTTAACAGTATTACTTGAAAAGTAGCTGTTACAGTAGCATAATTCTTACCTTGGTTTTTCACCCTTTTCACTGTCATCATGGTCTCCAGTTTTCATGTAAGTGGCATCTAATTCAATGTCAGGTGACCACAATGGGTCCCCTTCATCAACATCCATTGCTTGCTCTCCCTCCCCAACTGCCGCATCTTCATCAGCATCATCATTATTATATATCACATCCTCTGTTGGTGCTTCAGGTGTGTTAGTGCCAAACAAATCATCTTCACTAGTTTGAGTTCCTAGGAATAACATTACAGTTTTTAGACCTGTCCTAGAAGATATCCATACCCATGCCTATGACAGTTCCAGGACATTATGTGAGGAAGGGGACTCATCTTCTAACCAAACTTTGTAAGAAAAAGTATAGGGTAAACTGGAAATTGTATGAGTTCAACTGCTAGAACACCCTTGCAATTAGGGAAGGTAGGGACATTGCTGTGAGCCGCATAGTATTCCATAATAAAAATAAATAAGTAAATAAATGTTGCTAGCCAAAACTTGAACACATTAACTCATAAAATAGATAACTGCACCATAACCAGTTAAAGGCTTGAAGCATATTGTGTTTACTTTATATCTGCATGTAGTCTGTTGTTGTGTTTACAATGTATTGATTGGCCTTGTGGTGTTCTGTGATAATATAAGGCTCACCTGAAGATACTAACTGTGGCCTTTGGCTCATTTCTTGAAATGTTTTGGCCCAGTTTCTTTGGTTTTCTTCCATTTTTTGAGTAACTGATTTTAGTCGAGACTGTCCAATTTTTACTTTCCTTTGAAGTTTTTTCTTTTCACTCAGCAAAACAAGGCAGTTGACACATGATTCTTTCTTTCTGTGGGGTTTTTTGCCCTTGGAAGATACCTGGCTTTGTGTAGTGGATTGTTCTGTGAGCACCTCTGATGAAGTGCAGTCCAGTGAACTGTGAGAGGTAATGGGGGATACTACAGGCAGCTGAACATCACTATGACTCTGGCCTGTCTGAAAATGCAAAACAGTCATTCATGTTTTTTAATTATGTTGGCATATAATAATAGTCATACGTAGTAGAACTATAAAACAAAAATAGAGAAAAAATTACGAAGGTAAGTGAGCTTAACCTTTCTAAAAGCAAGAGAAATAGTCATGCATGGTAGCTATATCAAAGCTGATTAAGGCTGCTGGCTGGACATCGCTGGATTAATTTGTTGTTGTCTGTAGTAGAAACCAGTCAATTTTTACTTTCTATGCATTTTAAGTTCTAGGAAGTTCTATGCCTTGCATGTATCACTTGGCTGAACTAACCACCCTATCTTATTATTCCTAGTTATTGAACAGAGATCTCTACAAATTAATACCTCATAACTGATGGGAGTACTTGACAGAATGTCCATGTATGTGTCTGATCCACAAGTGAGGGCCGGAGAACCAGGAGCTGGACAAGGATCGTTCTGCGAGAAATGAAATAAATAAGAGTTGTGCTAGCAATTGTAAAGCTTTATGCGTTAGTAAGATAACTTACAGAAGTGTCTCCGGATCCGGATGCTACAGGCGACATCAAAACATGTGGACATTGGTCAAATTCCTCCTGGCAAGAAATACAGATATTATATTTTTATCAAACAATCGCTGTTACTGGAAAAAGGCAGTGCAAAAGATAGCCAAATGGGGACCTTTATTGTGTCCTTACAGGCAAAACATTTGTGCAGGTGCTGCTCCTTGTTGCTGGGACTGGAGGCGCAGTAGCAGGCTCGGAAACCAATTCCATGATGATCTATAGAAACAAAAGTATTCAAGTTATAGCTAGTTATGTGTGAAAGAAACATGCCATCATGGATAGGAATGTGAGATCTGAGATGTCGCATAATTTTTAGAGTTTGTAGATACCGGATACTGAAGACATCTAAGATGCCCTGTACATTTTCTGGTACCTATATGTCTTGTTCGCCGGAAAGGGCAAATAAACTAAATAAGAGTGTATAGGAGAAATAGTGACCCAGAACGTCCGACTCTAGAACTGTTGCATATTCCAATTTTTTTCCTCGAAAGGGTACATTTCATAGGGCCTGTTTACTAGGAGGTAGGGTAACAAACAAAACACACATGGTTTACCTTACGACGACTCCGCTGTGAAAGAGGTTGTTCGACAACCTTCCAAATGGTTGGCACAGAATGCGGCAGAAGATATCTTCTTGATCGCTCGAAATGAATTGTTCTGCCAAAGCAGGTTTCGTCGAAGTGTTCGGAGCAGACCATGAAGCGTCCCGCCGGATTAAAATTTGCTCGATGTGTTCGAACAAACCTTACCCATTTGTCACCGTCGCTCTTATTTGCAGGGCTTGTATGCGACGAAATGCCGATACTGTGATCTGAGTAGTTGCTGCAGCCTTGAACTACACAACGACTACCAGGCATTGTCCATTTCACCACTCTGGAAGCACGGTGTTATAAAGTTATTTTACAATAACATGCTTGGATATAGAGGTTTTGTATGGGAAATTAGCCATGTGCCTTTGGTGAGTTGAGAGTCTGACGTCACTTCCTCTAAATTGTAACCGTGTCTTCTTCTGGCTCACTGGAACACTGTTCGGTAATGGCGGCGGTAAATATCGCTACCTTTCCCCGTTCGAAAAATGTGACTTCCCTTGCTTGTATCAAACCCAAATTTTGGGAGGTAAGTGAAAACAGCATGTACTTTCAAAAAGCGTTCAAACATAAAAGATGGAAAATTTGATTTTAGGGGCACTTTAATTGGTCACTTAAAATTGCAGCAGTGGGCTGAATTTCCGCTATTGTGACTGGGTTGAACAGGTGGCTGTAACTGATCCCCACTGTTCAAAAATTTAGATGTGGAGTAACCATATGTTGGTTGAACACAAGCCATTGCATAGGCCTCTGACTGTCACTGAAGGGCAATGTTTCCATTGGCAATGTTTCTTATAACAGCACTGCAGTTTGGGAAGTGTACATTTCTCATCTCTGCCTCCAACTTTCTTATTATCTCATATGCTCACAAGCACAGAGAGCCATCACCTTCAAGCTGATATGTAGACTGAAAATTGGCTTCATGGCTTCAACTGTAATTGCCAGCTCCACTGTGAGAAAGGGCAGCTTCTGTTGGTCATTCAATATGTCCTGCAGTTTACGTGCAGTCACTTGTGGTATCTGACCTCCATTGGCAAAGGCTGGTATATCACCAAAGAGGTCATGCACTTGCACCATCATTTCATACTTGGACCACCATCTGGTCTCTGAGTAGGACTTAAGAAACTGTCCAGTTATTGCTTTGAATGCAATTCTTGAGCAGGCACTGTGTGCAAAAAGGCTGACCCATGACCTCATGAACTTCTCAAGATGTGGTGTAGCCATCTTTTCACCAACATGATCAAGAGTATGGTTAAAACAGCCAATGTCCACCAGGTCTGGGTACAAGATCTTTAGATGCCTTATTGCTACATTATTAACAGATGCACAATCCCTTGCTGCAGCAAGTAGAGAGCTACGTGGAATGGAAAAGTCTACAGACAGAGTTCTTAGCAGTTGGTGTGCTAACTCCTCCCCATTCATAGATTTTGTAACTAGAAGAAGCCGAACCAATCGCTGTTCAACTTTCCAATCAGTAACAAATTGGAAAATAATATTCAGGGCCTCAGCTATATGAGTTGTCCCATGAAAAATGATACTCACATCCCTTTGATTTCTTTTACTTTCTTCATTTCATATTTGGCAATAACATCTATTAAGTCTGAAAGATGTCTACTTGAAGTCAAAGAAAATGCTTTCTCTTCAAGTAACTCCCAAAAACAGTCAATCTTATTTAATAGAACATAGCAGAAACATACTCTGTTAACATTATATTTTGGTCATTATTGAATTTCAAATTGTTTTGTTCCTTGCTGCTTTAATTTTATTTTAGGCACAAAGCCTTTACAGGGTGTATTACTGAAGCTTTACATGTTTGCCACTCATCTCAAACAGAGAGAAAGATCAGAGATTGTGGGTTTAGAAAAATACTCACCTTTTTTCTGCTAACAGACAAATTCAGCCACCCTCATCTGGATATACCCTACTGCAACTGTTACTGCTTATGACAACCTGTTTTTCTTGCAACCCCTTGTTTATTACCTAAGTTGATAAGGCGAATAAAGATGTTGTTATGCTGTTGTTATAAAACTGTGTATTAAATTCTATTCAACCCACTGAAATGAAATGGAAAATGTGCTAATATTTTGTAGTAAAGTAGCTTACTACTTCCTCTTTCATTTGTCCTTCAAAATTAATAACTTACTGATCACAAAGACCAGTTCAGAGTTTTAAGGTGCTCTGGACACTTTTGCATATGGGATATTCAATAACAAGGTTGTACTGTTTCAAGTCATGTTTTTTCAGATGACTGAAATACAACTGGTAGGACATGTAGAACGCTCATGGAGAGTTCTTCTGAACATTATTGTAATACGCTAAATTGAAGGGTTTTAGTTCCTTATTTCTATTCAAAGTAGCATGTGTACACACAAGGACTGGTGAAGTCTGAATACGAGCCAAGGGGCCCATCAGGCCAAATCTAATCCTGGTTTCTATAGCATGAAACAACTAGGAGTATTTCTAATACCCCCTGGATGGGATGCTAGTCCATCACAGTGTTACCCCCAACATTAAGCTTGCTGGTACCCATTTATACACTAGAGAGAGTGGAGAGAGGCACTGTGAGAGTAAAGTGTCTTACCAACACAATGCAATGACCCCAGCCAGGGCTCAAACAATGAGGCCACCGAGCCTCCCACACACAAGGCCAGCCTATAAGTATTGTCTTGCAGCTTTTGCGTTTTGTGTCTCATAACTATTATTAATACCTTTCATGCTTTTTTGTAGAAGTGCACATGATTTGATAAATTATTAATTTTGTCAAAAAATCAAATTGAACAGAAATCCAGGTGCCCTAAATTTATTAATGCTGAAAAAACATACTTAATGTCCTGTTTACTTGCATGTGTTTGACTTTTTTGCTTGTTTACAATGAATCTTGCCAGAGCCCTCTCCAGGTTGTAACATTTAACACTGTACATATTTTAAAATTGTAAAGTGTTTTCATTGTGGCAATCTAAAATAAATAGCATGAGAAACAAAAATCTCCATCAATTCATGTGTTTTGTTATTGGGGCATATTTAGAAAGCCATGAGAAGACTTGTTCACATATTTCAGTGTCGACTTCCTGTAGAGAAAAAAGAACACATGTGATGTTAATATTTATAAGCATTAGAGACATTATTCACCTCATAAATCTTTGCCAGTTATAAATTTTTGTTTGATGTTTACAACCCTTACTTTCAAGAAAGAAATCTTACGTGCTGAGAACTTTCTTCTATATTTCTTTAACAGAATGGTTAATTTTTACATTTAGGTAGCTTTAATAACATAATGTATTGTGTTGTTCCAGAAAATATCCATACTCCTCACATGGAAGGTCTTTTTGGTATGAATCTTCCAACACCACTGAAAATTCCATTTAAGCACCATACCTTCTTTTAAATAACAGGCAGTCAAAAACTGCTTGTGGATGCTGGTAGTTTTGTAGGGAGATTGAAGGAATTAAAAAATTGTAAGTGCAAGATTACCTAAAAGAGCAGTACACCTTCGACAACAGATAGGAGATAATAAATTTATGCAAGAGACAACAAGTTTTGGCATTATGTCTTTAAGACAAAATGCCCCTGTCCACATATAGAAGAGATAGGAAAGGTTTTTTAGTAAATTTTCTGCATGTAAAATCCAAGGGGGTCATGTCGGGGGCGGTTTGTTTAGGGGCGTAAAGATTGGTATTCAAAGAGTGGTAAAAGGAGAATAAGACTACCATGTACCAAGGAAACAACATTTTTATTGATGAACTCAAATAGTGCAGATTGCAAAAATTATTGTTCTTAGAATTAACAGGTAAAAAAATCAGTGGGTGAGTTCTTATAAGTTGTTTAAAAGTAACTCAACACTATACAATATTTAAAATGCACAAAGTGAAACAGTGAAGTAACCTCTGTTAATTTGCAAGGTATCTTTTAACTATGTTGTAACTGACCTGGTATTCAAAACATTAATGTAAGGATGGCATTGAAATTGTATTTTTTTTTTTTTAATGTTGCTTTTGGGCGATAATAAAATTATTGTTTCAGTACATTAACACAAGGGGATATCGCCCAAGTAGTCATGTTCGCATGAGAGAGATAAATTAATAGTAAAGGAATACAAATAACCAGCAACGGTTAAGTAACAACTGCATACAATATTAATGGAGGGTAGTAATATAAACCCATTTGTGTGGTTTTGTTTGCCATAAATGCTTATCCCTACCCTCCAATATATTTTGTCGAAGTTTCTTAATTGATGAAGCTGTTTATAGTATTATTAAAGGAACTAAATGTTACAGTGCTTTTGTTTTCTAGGGAATAAATCTTAATATCACTATAAGGAGAGTTTCCTCGAAATCACTTGGGTTGTTTTGTCTGCTACATTGTATGTTTTCATCCCCTGTCTGCAATGTAACTTTCTTCAAGTGTTCTTATGGCATTTCAGATAACAACTGACAGTCAGTTGTTTTGAGTAAGCTGCTTATAGTATTATTAAGGGAGGTAAACTTGGGAATGTTTTTATCCTGCATTGATTAATAACAATTTGTACAAATAATATTTTCTTTTTCAAGTACTTAAAAGAGTAGTTATGTTGCAGTTGTTAGAGTTTTCCTTACTGTAAGGGGAGGAACTGTGAAATTACTTGAGTTGTTTTGTCTGCTATAATTTTCTATCCCCTGCTTGCAACATGATAGTGGGATATCAGATAACGACATCTGACAGTCTGTTGTTTTGAGGGAGCTGATAATGGCATTGTTAAAGCAAGTAAACTTCAGGATCTTTTTGTCCTTCATGGATTGAATGACAATTTGAGCAACTAATTTTGTATTACATGTGTTTGAAAGAGTAGTTATGTTGCAATTGTTACAAGTTACAGTTTCCTCTTCAAGTTGTGCTTCACTGATGGTCATGTTGCATACTATGCAAGAGGCCATATGTTTGATGTGCACACCAATGCAGCGGCCTTCAATTGTGTTGTCTTGTATTTCTGGTGTGGTCAGATTGATATTGTGTAAATCTTCAATTTCTTGAGGGTCAGTGAGTTCATTTGTATTTAAGTACTTTATGTCATCAAAGATACCAACTTTCAAATTCTTGAAAAGATGTTTTCCCTGTTTGAATTTTGTCAATTATGCCTTCCCAGAGGACTAGTTTAACTGAGTTAGTTTCATCTGCTATTAGACAGTCAGTTTTGTATTTTGCTTTTTCGCCGTCTTTTACATCAACTTGCTTCTTTTCCTGTTTTTTTTTAGGACTTTTTCTTTGACGTGTAATGTTTCATATACATCTTTTTCCAGTGCTTTGGTAATGGTGCATAACTGGTTGCTGAAGTGTTCACTAGAGGTATAGGGCAGTGAAGTTGGAGTTACCTTTGCATGTTTTGCAATTGTGAATTCTTCTTCTTGTTTGTGAAATCTTTTTGATGCTGTTTGCTTCACTCCTGTGATTTTTAGGGAGGTGGCGTGGCCAAGTGGTTTAGGGCGCTGGATTTGAAATCTGGAGGTCCCTGGTTCAAATCCTCCATCCTACCACTATCTGGACTTGTTCTCGGTAGCCTCGAGTTCAACTCCTCGACCATGTTGTGTAAATAGCCAACTGGTCAGCCTCCCACCAGTTGGGATTCTTAATAGTTTATGTTATATTTGAAATATTTGTTTATTTTTTTACAGTGTCCCCAATTAGCACATTAGTGCTAAACACATCGACACTTAAATAAAGTGATTATTATTATTATTTTACTGGTGATTTATTAAGGAACGCTTGTTTTAAATTCATGCGCTTTTGAGGTGAATAACAGACACTACAGACTGCTTTGTCCTGTCCTGTTTGAATGCGACAGTTGAAGTAGTTGGTTGTGGAATTCCTTGCAGTTTGTACTTCTGTTAATAAGTGCACATATCCTTCAATGGATTCGTCTAGGAAAAAATTTAGAAGAACAATTTATTTTTAGTAATTTTGTATTTATGGTCAGTCAATTTAGTAGAATCGAAGAATGTCTATTAAATGCTGACCCATTAGGCAGCCACTTCCTATTAAGCAGCCAAAAGTATTGTCAGGATTTTAATAATAACTAAATAAAACTGCTATAAAGCAGCCACTGCCACCATTTGAATGTTCTACTGTTTTTACTCCCATTGAGTAACCAGCATATCAGGGTCGCAACCAGACTTTTGACACAGATGTGGCAAGTTCTGTGATTGCTAAAGGCATGAGCTGCTAGGGGGGTCTGTGGGCATGCCCCCCAGAAATTTTTGAAATCTAGCATCTCTCAAATTCTATTTTCAGTATTTTTTAAAGGAATTTCATTTGAAAATGCAATCTCGTTCAACTGGGGATTATTTTGCCATCTAACTGTATTTTGTTTTTAATTTTGGGTTAAAATCTAGATGAGGCAAGTGCCTTCCATGTCTCTTGGTAGTTACAGCCCTGAGCAAGAGTGTAATATAAGAGCAATGAGCTTGGATATATAGAGAAGAGGTAGAGTCGAAAGTGACAATTGATAAAATCATTCAAACACAAGTTTGGTGCAGTCTTTATGAGATTTCGAGATGAACTGCTAATGAGTTGTCATTTCTCCAAGGCTTGTTTCTAACAGGGGTTGTATAGTATATACAAGCTTTTTTTTACCTGACTCTTTACTTTTGGTATTGATCTTTGTTGTTGATGTACTTTTACTGAAAGAAAAGAAAATAGATTATTAGATTTCCATTAAGTTAATGTACATGCAATTGCATTCACTTACCTATAATGGCAATTGGTTAATGTATTTAAAGGGTCTTATCAGGATACAACAACTTACCTTGAGTTTGAGTCCATGTTTGGAATGTCAGTAACTGTGAAATAAAAGTAACAATATTGACTGAGATAATTTCTATATTTGTACTCAAATGAACTACTTTGTAATGTGGTTTCTTTAGTACTTGTATATGTGCAATTTAAATGATCATGTAATGTAAATGACCATGTGACATGCGGTTAAGCGAACGAAAGCCTGTTTTGTTAACTTAACAGTTAAACACACTTAAAGAGTTTTGGCCACCAGTTCAACTTCATTTTGCTTGTGAAAATTGTTGTTTAATTTAAATGCCTTTGAACTTTCAAGTTAACGATGAATCATAGACGTTTGAAACCTTGCCTTCCATTTATCAAATCTCTTTCCCTATTGTTTTGGAAAAGACTTTGATATTTAAGCTAAATCACTAAAGCAATCAACAAGTGCACAAACGGATTTGTGATCTGTAAAATATGTTTCAAGTATTTGTACTTTAATATTTGATATTGGTATGTTGCTATAAACATGATCTATACAAGTCTTGTTATCAGTGGTGTAACATGACACAAGCTGTTTATATCCATGATCTCTAACAAATAAGTTATAAAGTGATGTTCTTTCTGTGGTTTTTAGCGAGTCAATATTGAAGTCGCCAATAAAAACATTGAGTAGCAAGGCCTGTAAAGAAAGGACATTTGAAAGAGCAGAACACATTTGCACTATAGGTACACTAGGTGAGCGATATATGCCAAATATATGCATGTGTGGAGCAGTCATTAGTCTGATAGCAGTTATTTCAATTCATGAGAATTACAGGAGTATGGATAACCAGGATAGTAATCAATACGACTATAAACTGCTGTACCTCCATATGGTCGGAGATTATTACTTGTTATTCTACTATCATTTCTAAATAAAGTGTAGTTATCAATAACATATAAACTATTGTCATCAGAATGGCTGAATCTGGTCTCTGAAAAAATATTTACATCAGTACTTGAGTAGTTCCAGTCAGTGCACACATCTTCAATGCGTCTATGTAAAGACCTTGCGTTTAAATAACAAAGTTTCAATGGCACTTCGCTTGCATTGTAAATGGAATTTATACACAAATGCAATTTAGCTTCAGTTTTTAACCTTAGCATTTCTTTCTGCACATCGGTATTTACAGGTATTTTCTCTTCACAACGGTTTATTATGTATAAGCCTTCCATTGTTGTTACTCTGCTTAAACCTACATAGTGAATATGAGGTATTGTTTTTTTAGTATCATAGTTGACAACTATTTTAGGAACCGTATCACCTTGGGACCTGTGAATGGTTTTTGCAGCAGCAGGATGCAGTGGGAATTGTTTTCTTATGACCTATACTGTTCTATTTTTACCTACTGCGAACTGTGATGTAACTTGTTTGATGGGTGTCCATGAAGGTTCAATGCCTTGCACATAGAGATGTCTATTATCATGTCTTGTTTTCTCACCAATATTAACACAATCAAATTGTACCCATATAATACCTGAAGGTTTGCCAGTTTGTTGTAGTTGAATAAGTTTGACTATATTAGCAGCACCATTTGTCAAGCCATCATCAATTCTCATATTATGAGAGATATCTGTCCTTTCACCTACTGCTAGGTTCAGCACTGTATGCAATTGACTTGTTTCATTTGGTTGATCAAGTGGAATTTGTTTTAGTATTTTTCCCTGAGTGTCTGAGATTGAGCTCCAATGACAGTGTGATGTGCTTTGATTGAGTACTTAGGACCAGACATAGCATTGTGAGCTCTGTCGTTGAAATTGTTTACTTTAGCATTCTGTATGAATAAGTGAGGTACATCAAGATATTTGTTGCTGTTGGAATCTATTAACCTCTCTTTAAACTTCATAATATATTGACAGGTATGTTTACCTTCTGTCAATCTGTTAAGCATTTGAGCAAACATTTTACTTTCTCTTTGCCTCATAATTTCATGTAGTTCAAACATTCTAAAATGTTCTTGCCAAAGGTTAGGTGCAAGAATACTATACTCTGAATTGTCTAGGTGTTTAAATGTGTAACCATCCATTACTGGTTGAAGTTGAAATAGGTCACCTATAGCAACAATACTCACACCTCCGAAGGGTAAATGACTGCCTTTAATATCTTTAAGTCTATTATTGATTTGAATATTAAACATACTGTTGCCAACCATGGATATTTCATCTGTAAATATCAATTTGAGATCACCTAGTTGACATCTCAGGGTATTGAGTCTACTTGAGTCAGGGCATTTGTACGTTTTCAGGGTGAAATGCAAATATTCCAAGAGCAGTATGTATGGTATTGCCTTTGATATTATTAGCAGCTTTACCAGTAGGTGCTAGTAACAACACCTTTACTTGTCTAAAGTCAATGCCTGCTCTCTGATTATAATATTTTAAGGCTGCCTGATACAAGGCCTTTGTTACAACTGATTTCCCAACTCCTGCTCCTCCACTAAGAAAACAATGAAATGGCTCGTCTGATGTTTTAATCAGATGTAATACATGGTAAAAAAATTCCTTTTGCTCTTTGTTCAAAGTTTGAATCATGTGTCTGTAGTCGTCATCCTGCATTTCATATAGTAGTAGTGGTTCATGATTTAGATCAACTGATGGAATGCCAATGTCATCAGAAAGATTGTAGTTCTCATTTAAGTCAGGTTGTAAATCTTGATTACCTTCTGCTTCATCTTGGCATTCAACATTTTGAGTACTTGGTGCTAACATGTCATATTGATTGTCCATGTCTTCCATATTATTTGCATGTTCTTGTATTTCATTGAAGTCTACATTGCATACAGAATATTCTTTTATCTTTTCATTTATTTTATGAGCCATAAGAGAAAAATAATCTTGATAAGATGAACAACTACCAAGCAAATCAGTGTCTTCATTTCTCCATGAAGTAAAAAGCATGATCAGTTCATGATAGTGTTTCTCTGGTTCAGTTTCTTTGTTGAACCACACACTTCTTATTATTCTAGCTTTTTTCCTCCTTTTGATTTTCTTTGAAGATTTTTGTTTAGAGTGGGCATCATCATCATCATTATAATCATCATCATTAAGTTCATTAGTAGCAGTCTCTAAAAGAAGGCTATCAGTGTCAAGTTCTTTGGACTGCTTATTGTATGGTTTTGTATCAGTATCATACCAGGCAGCCCAGTCTGCAAGTGTAAGGTGTTCAAGACTAACTGGGCACTTTGTGTATCTTTTAATCAAATTACCTGTATAACTATCTTCACAATCATCATCCATTTCTTTAATATCGCTTAGTGGCTTTAAAACGTTAATTCTATCAGTGGGAGTGGAGGTATTTATAAATACAACCTGTCGAGATGCTTTACGTATTGGAAGCTGTAAAACACTTATTTCAACATTATTTAAAAACTTGCTTCCGATATCTCTCACTTGCTGATTAATGGTGGAATTGGCCTTTCTCGCTTCGGTACAAGCCTGTCGTAACAGTTCACTCATACCCTTCTGAGCCTTTGAAATATAATTTGTTATGTATACAGCACATGCATACACATCTAATATAAATTGAATATCCATATTGGCTCTCCATGCACTAAGACATGGGACATTGTAATTATTAACTACTTAATAACCGAGAGTGAGGTCGTTACGGGAAAATCTCAAACTAAGGCCTTCCCGTATTGACCTTGCTATCGCTCAGTCAATACGGTAGGCCGGGGTTTGAGATTTTCCCGTAACAACCGAACAGTCGAGGTTATTAAGTTGTTCATTATATGGCCCATGAATTAACGAAAAGAAAAAAAGTATTCGAGCGGAAGTCGTCAGTTTACATCCGGCGATGCGCGTGTTTACCGATTCATTCATTGTCTCAAACCCAGGGCAAAACTACACAGTCAGTGAACTTCACCACTGTATTACGAATTCCGTAAAAATACACATTTCTTTACGGGAAAAGTGATTGTCACAGCCTCAAAAAGGTGTTTTAGTATAGTGGTGCCACAAGTTGATGGGGGAGTTTTTCCGACTTTTGTGGCGAAACGTCAACGCACATGGAAAAGACAGAAAGTGCTTCAAAATAGTCCAAACCGACGGTCTTTCGGTGAAACAAAATACTAATGCTTCAGAATCCACTGCTCAGAATAACTTGATCTCCGCTTTCGCTTTCGACAACATATCTTCGCCTTCTTCATTCTGAGATTTATGGATGAACTTTTCAGGCCTTGTGAACGTCTAAAACTTCCTGCAGTTATTAGA
Source organism: Orbicella faveolata (assembly GCF_042242905.1). NCBI lineage: Eukaryota > Metazoa > Cnidaria > Anthozoa > Scleractinia > Merulinidae > Orbicella > Orbicella faveolata. The sequence goes on from NW_028301576.1 coordinate 25,063,802, forward strand.
AACACTGCTACTGACAGAAACCGCTTGATTGTTTACATCTGATGATCCTGGAAGCTGATTTACCCTTGCTTGTGTAAAGCGAGGGAATATATTTGATGAGAACTGTGACGGAGTTTAATATTTCTGTAGTTGTTGTGACTAAGATGATATCTTGTAAGTTTCTTTATTGTGTTCTGCTCAGGATGCATGACAGATCTGCCGATGGTGTTTTTCACTTAGCGATTTTAGCTTTACTTATAACTCGGCAAACTTTGATTGTTTTTCACTAGTGCCCGCCAAGGTTACTGGCTGGCAAGTCACAAACGACTTCTATATAAATTTTATTAAGGAAACATCTCTAAACTTTTAGCTACTTACTTTCTCTTACTGTTTTAAATCGGCTTTCATCGTTTCAATGCACTTGAATTTTCAGAGCCGGGCTCTTCTAATTTGCATAATCCATAATCGGCCCGTGGGCATTACGGCTGCATAATGACCGTTCAGATCTCGCTCTTAGCCAATCAGAGCGCATATTATATTGGCCACAAGCCAAAGCCATATAATAATTATCCTTAATTCATTAGGGCTTCTTTTGAGAAATATAGTTAGTGTATTAATCGATGATCTTATAGCTAATATATAATCATCTTCAGTAATACCTAAGATCACAAGTAGGTTGTCAAAAGTGATATCCATACCTTTAAGGTCATTCAAATATTGGTGTATTTTTTTTCCATGAATCTTTGTATGATTTTACTTCATTCATTGGTATTTCATCCACAGAAAATGGATGTAAAGTAACTGTTTGCCTCATTGGTGGTTGAGGATAATTGAACCTACTTTCATTTTTAGATTTCTTATGGCATGTATGGGAATGTTTATGAATTTGCCTTTTAACTGGCTCCAATAATTCAGCATGTCTACTGGCTCTTTACAAGTAATTATGTTATCAATAAATGAGGTGACTTTGCTGTCACTATCTTCACCAAATACATGTGCATTTTCTATCCATATCATCATGTGAATGTGAGGTGAACCTCTTTGTTGGTATTCAACTCTATAAAACCAGTCAGATATTTTTCCTAATGGTTCAGCACTGCTTAGCAGAAAATGCCTTAGGAAAGTATTCACTCGATAGTCAAAATGTCTAGCACATGTGACAGGATCACTTTGGATCAATGTACACTTTTCCTCCCAGTTTAAATTCACTAGTTCATCGTTAGTATATTGCTTGTGATCAACCAGTTGACCATGAATTCTAAGGTGAATCCACTGTGTTTCTGCTGATGAGAAACTACAAAACAAAGTAGCTGTGCCAAGTTGTCTTATCATAGCAAATAGATCTCTTTTAGCTTGTTCAAAATATGAAGGGGATCCCCTTAAAGCTTTCAGGAATTTGTATCCCTCGTCATGATGTACTAGCTTTTCCAATCCTCCATCTTTCTTTAAATCCCCAGCTGTTAAAGACTTATTATTTCTATGGCATTTTCTTAAAGCAACTTGTGATTTTCCTAATAGAATTTTCATCTGAAATTTTTTGTTTTATAAAAAATGTTTTCCACATTCATTGCAGCTCTACGGTCTGACCTTCTCAGTTCTGACTTACAGATGTCACTATAAAGAACTTTGACTAACCAGTCTTTGTGATCTTTGATGGTGTCAGCAAAGTATCGGTCACACCTGCACAAATTTCTGCTTCATCTTCACTCCATTCATCTTCGTCATTTTGTGACAATTCTTCATTGTTTTTTTTATTTTCAATCAAGACTTCATTCTCATCATCATTGCTTTCAATGTCTCCAGCCAATGCTTCATTGTAGTTGTTTAACCAGTTTTCATTCAGTGCAATACCTTCCTCTTTATACAGATCACTGTTGTTCAAAAGCCAAATTGCAGCTGTGATAACTTTTGGTCTAACAGTTAATGATAATGCACTACTTTTGTACTGTAGCCTCCGTTTCAAATTCACTTTAATTGTTGCAGTTTCCTCTGGTAGCCGTGGCAACATACCAACAGTACTGCTCAGATCAGCTGGTACATTAACAATATTACCATGTATTTTAAGTTGCTTTCCTCTTGGTGCCTGCATAAGGTTTTGAAAAGCAATTCTGGGTGCAATTAATCTACACTCTAGATCATTTAGATCAAAGAATGGTGGTTTGTGTGGAAATTGCATTCCGTTTACTAAAGCACATGGTGGAACTTTGTTTTTACTCAAATAGTTTAAACATGTTTTACAAACCCATTCAATATTGTTGACACTTTTCTTACCACTAAGGTATTTATGAATATCAGGATTCTTTTGTTTTAGATTACTAGTATGAATGACACTATGTTTGTAAAACAGCTGATCGCAACAAGTACAAATATACAATGACCCTTGAGAGACCATGTCATGAAACTTTGAAATACAATACTGGATGTTTTGTTTGTGCTCTGTAATTCTTCATGTATTGATTATTTTTTTCTCTTTCCTCCTTAGAAATGCCCTTTTCTGCTTTTCTTTTTTTCTATATTCTTTCATGTAGACACTATTCTGTGTTTTGCGGTCATAGTTTATTTGAAAGTCACAAGGTGCAAGATTTTCACAAAACTTTTCAGTCCCAGTTTGAGTTGAATTAATTCTGAATTCAGCTTGTAAAGTTGACACGTAATGCATTTCACCAATGTGACCTAAATATATAGACCTTATATTTCCAGTCTTAGTATTCATAGGTTCAACCAGGGTCAAATCTGAAAAATTTGCATTAGATTCTACAATATGAATTCTTAAGTTCAGTGAATCTACAACAGCTTGTGTAACAATGTGATCAGTCCATGTTCCCTGCATAGACATACAAGATAAATATCTTAACCATGATCCATCCACATTGCTTTCTATAAATTGCTCAGGATTATTTCTCAAATGCTGGACAGCCATTGCTCTAATTTCTAAGTGACAGTTTGAGTCACCACATAACTGGTGTGATACTGATTTAAAAAAGCAGTCACCTCCCCCACCAACATCAAGTGGTCTTAATTCATGTCTTAGTAGCCTTGAGCTCAATAGCAATTCAGGTGTGGTTTTGCATACTAATGTTGATGAACTAATTCTGCCATCTGCAACTGGACTTGGATTTAATTCAACATCTCTGGAGAGTAAAATATTTCTTTTTGAAACATTAAATGCAAACAACCATGTTATACACTTTTTAAATCGAAAAAAAAGAATTACAGAAGAAACTAGTCAGTTTTCGAAATTTCAAAGAATGAATCACTGTTCGCAATGAAATTCTAGATGGTTCTCTATCTCGAGATTTAAGCTTGCATGATTTTACTGCTAACTGCTTGAATGGTGAACGTGATCTAAAATGCACATCGTTTTTCACACTTCTGACAGTTTTAAATACATTGTTATGTACTTTTGTATCAGAATCAACAGCTGCATTGTACTGTACAGAACCAGGCACAGCTTTCATGAAACCTGCAACACGGGAGAATTTCGCGAAAGAGATTTTGTGTCCCAAAAGATAGTGACAATTTTCAAATCAGAATTAGTGCAGAGCACTCATTTCAAGTGCTTTTGAGTGGCAACGCGGTCAGCACTTTGACAGATGTGACAATCGGCACGTCGTGCACAGTCACTTCCAAACAAAGACAATAAATTAAGATCATTTGTCCTTAAAGGCCAGTTAAAAGCATTGCGGATTGCCAAACTCTTGACAACATTTTTCAAATGCGTCACTCGATAGTTGTCAAACAAAGACCTCCGTTCATCCACTGTCTCTCTTCCAAAATCTCGAACAGTGCGTGAAACATCGAATAGTTCTTTACAAACATACGATTTACGCATTTCTCGAAAGCTGTGCCTAATTAAGTGGGTGAAATACAAAGAAAACATTATCAACTTACCAAAATTCGCCGTCATTCACTACTTCGCTTCTGACCTGAGCTCAGCAAAATATGTGGCTTGTTTCACTTGTTTGTCGTCTTTCCATTGGTATGACAGCCAAAGCATTTCCGAGCGTTTGAGGATATTTATCACAGACCATATTTGGAAGATCGGATTTATCCGTATTGTAATCGTTGACGATCGTAGAGACCCATCCAAAGTCGTAGAATAGGCCGACTACCGAAAACAACTCGTGCTACCTCGAAATGTAATTGACAGTAAATTGATTGCGTTTCTCGTGATCTGATTAGCTCCCGATTAGCTCCTTCTATTGTTACATGACAACATGACCGCAAAGAGGATGCCAGTGTCTAGGATACGGCATCCACAAAAACAGTTACCTATGGGGCTGTAAAGATTTGCGATCAATTCACTTCAAAGAGACCTTGTGTGTTTCGATATGGAGAAAGACCCAATCATCGGAGATGGAGACTGCACTTTAAGGGCCATTCCTTGACTTCACACTAGAAGCCAAGTTGGTCTCATGTGAGTACTTCACTCAAGTGCACTTAAAAAACTCAAATCCCACTTAAGAAAACTTGGCTTCACACCTGATAACAAAGTATATTACTTGAAACAATTTTGCAGCAAAATCACTAATACATATCACAAAAGCGATTGTTGGCAGTAAAAATTGAAGAAATGCATATAGTTGCTTTGTTGGTGAAGAGCAGCAAAGCAATAGCAGCAACACAAAGGAACAAGCGACATCTTCTGTATTTCTCTAGAATGGCTCAACAATGTGGTTTTCAGCAAAGAAATTGCTGTAGGGCTTTAGCTAACCTAGAAAATGCATTTCCATGTGACTCATCCAATGTTGAACAGAGTTGTTCTGATGCAAAGAGATGACCTTGTTGAAACTTGAAGCCGTAGCAGCTGGTTTGTAATTTGCAGAAGAGCATTTGGTGTCAGATGATATTAAAAGCCATGTTTTAGGCTGTCTATGAATATGAAATTCACGTAAGTTGTTTACCAGTATAGGTTCGTTCATAGAAATTTTAGCAACGCTGCACATCGCTTTCAGTTGGCTCCCATTTCCTATTGGTCAAGTGCATTCTCAAGTGAAAAATAAAAAGAATTAGAAGCACCAGTTTTTTTTCGCCTTGGGAGAAGGAGGCGTAGCTGTTTAAAAACTATAAAGATTGCATGGTCATGGGAACTAAGAATTTCTTGGTCAACTAACAAAATGGCTTTGTGCTTATTCAAAACATCGCAGCAATGTTAACTACGTACATACCTTTGTTCTCTTTGGTTACGACTTGCCCAGCTTTCGTGGTCTTAGCTGTTAAAAGATAAGTCAGTTGGTAGTACTTACATGGTTATGGGAACTGAGAATTCCTTGGTCAACTAACAAAATGGCTTTGTGCTCTATTTTAAACTAACTACAACTATGTAATAAAGATCCTAATGCATGCAGCCATTTAACTAAACTGTAACCCTTAAAATTTAAGGACTAATTTTATTCACCATCGATTTGTTTTGTCTTGGGCAATTTATCACAGTACCTTTTAAATAGCTGCTGCTCTAAGCCATTAAGGGATGCAACAAGATCTTCTTTTGTGCCAATGAGGATGACTAGTGTAGGTTTCCACACAAAGTCTTGCTGCTTCTCCTCCTCTCTGTTTGTTGAAGAGTCAGTGGGGCCGGACCACCCCTTGCTTGTGGAGACCATGCATAAAGTTTTTTTCAAAATGGTGTATGAAAAGTCTGCAAAGGCTTCTTGGTGCCGCCATATTGGTTTTATGTCCTGAAGCGGCCTTGTTTTCGGCTGTATTATGGGGCCCTGGGGCAAGCGATGCAAATTTTGCAGTCATTTTAATAACAAAGCTCCAGTGGAGCCCCATACTCATATAAAAAAGTAAAGGAAACCCATGAATTGATTTTCTCATGGTTATCATGGCTAGCGGTATTGCTCGTCAGTGTGTATGCACGACCAACCGTTCCGCACGTTGTAACGCACTAACTAATGAAATTGTTAGACGTTGTATCAAAGTAAACTAATGCATTGTAAATGAATAAAATTCAAGGCAATTACTTTTCTAGGTTGGGAGGGTGGGTAATGATTTGGGCAACACAACGCGTTCGCTCGATCATTTGCATTTGGGCTCAATCTGGGATTATTCTTCTAAAAGTCATTTGCATCTGTGAACAAATCGCTGTTCCAGTTGTGTTTTTAATTAACGACGCTTCTTAAATCACTCAGTGTAAAGGTAAGTGTTTGCAAACGCTCTTACTTCAGAGATTATTTCAGTGACCGGTGTATTTACACTTAGTGAGTGCGTGCATGTGTTTATGGTCATTCATCAATCGATCTCGAATAGAAGCAGTAAACCTTAGACCTTTAGCTTTAGGTTAACTTCATATATTGGAGCTCATTACATCTGCATCTTCACTCGCATATTGTACTGTCAGTACATGCTTTAAACTAACAACCACAGTCGAGAATAAAATCAGAGCAAGTTCATCGATCAACACAAACCAATAATTAGTGGCATACAACTACAACAAATACAAACCAATAATTAGTGGCATACAACTACATCACATACAAACCACTAATTAGTGGCATACAACTACATCGCATACAAACCACTAATTAGTGGCATACAACCAAGTCACATACAAACCAATAATTAGTGGCATACAACTACAACACATAAAAATCACTAATTAGTGGCATACAACTACAACACATACAAACCACTAATTAGTGGCATACAACTACAACACATGCAAACCACTAATTACTGGCATACAACTACATCACATACAAACCAATAATTAGTGGCATACAGCTACATCACATACAAACCAATAATTAGTGGCATACAACTACAACACATGCAAACCACTAATTAGTGGCATACAACTATAACACATACAAACCACTAATTAGTGGCATACAACTACAACACATACAAACCACTAATTAGTGGCATACAACTACAACACATACAAACCAATAATTAGTGGCATGCAACTACAACACATACAAACCAATAATTAGTGGCATACAACTACAACACATACAAACCACTAATTAGTGGCATACAACTACAACACATACAAACCACTAATTAGTGGCATACAACTACAACACATACAAACCACTAATTAGTGGCATACAACTACAACACATACAAACCACTAATTAGTGGCATACAACTACAACACATACAAAGCACTAATTAGTGGCATACAACTACAACACATACAAAGCACTAATTAGTGGCATAAAACTACATCGCATACAAACCACTAATTAGTGGCATACAACTACAACACAAACAAACCACTAATTAGTGGCATACAACTACAACACATACAAACCACTAATTAGTGGCATACAACTACAACACAAACAAAGCACTAATTAGTGGCATACAACTACAACACATACAAACCACTAATTAGTGGCATACAACTACAACACATACAAACCACTAATTAGTGGCATACAACTACATCACATACAAACCAATAATTAGTGGCATACAACTACATCACATGCAACTCAGTATATTACTTCGAAACTGTCAAGGAATTATTGATGGATATGTAGTTGCTTGTTATAACCTATAAACTGTAAACTTTTATTAGATGTCATGCAACAAACTTAGTGTCGATCAGCTTGGAAAACTGAAAGCACTGTGGCTTGGCGGCATGACAACTACGTCCAACAGAGAGTTGATCAGGGAGGCTGTCGAGTCCACAGGTCTTGATGAAAGTGATAGAGGTTGTTAACCATTACTGCACAAAATATTGATCTATTTTAAGTAAAGCTTATTCCTTCTTGCTGGCTATGAAAAAGGGAGTTACATGTTAAATCCAGTCGAGAATTAAACGTAATAAATCAGTGGAAGTTTACGTTATGAATCATTTTTGTTAGAAACTTGTGTTTTTCTTTTTGTCATACTGAGTCGTAGTGTTACAACGTAAAGGGTCTTGGTAGCATTGATTTCATTTGCTTTATCAGCACACAATCTAAATTTCACTTTCTGCATTGCAGAACTGGATTGGGAATGAAAAAAAGGAGAGGCCTCGCAGTGAAAAGAAGCAAGCCACCAGCTAGGGAGGCGAAAACTTACATCGAGGGAAAGCTAAGAAAGAAATCAGCTTTCTCTATCTTCAAGAGTGAGTTTTTGGGAAAGGAGGGTAAGTGGTCATGCTGTTTGTTTAATTTTCTTGTAGGCTTTTGGGCTGAAAAGGTTCAAGAGCTAATCCCACTACTTTATCTCAACTAGCCAAAACAATGATGGCAGAAGGGGTAAGTGCAGCGGAGCTACAAAGGAGAGGCAATGTGGCATACCAGAGTCTTGACGCTAAGGAGTGTGAAATGTATCAGAAAAGGGCAGATGATGCAAACAGCAACAACCAAGTTAAAGAATCTGCGGTTTCTCTTACCAAACTGGTCCAAAAAATTGTTTCCAACATACATGCAAATGTAAGGATACAGTTATTGTGCATGTTGAGATAAGCATATGTCTGTGATCCACTCTCTCCTATTAAGTCCATGTCACACGAAAGGAAGATGATCCTAGCACTAGTTGATTCCTGGAATGTGTCATGTTTATTGAGGTCAAGCACACGTTGTAATAGACATAAAGGTAACCAAGAACAAGTTTGAGTAGGTAGGAGAGTTAATTGAGACCAACTGAGTACTAAAACAAGTAGATCAGCTTCCATGGATGGTACCCCCAATGATTCCAGTGCTAAAATAATTGTCCTTCCATAGTTCGTATTTAACCAGTATATTTAGGAGAAAGGAAATGTTTCTTCTGGATATGTCTTTACAAATATACAGTCTTTGCTTACTTCCTTGATACTCACATAAGTTACACATTACTATGACAGATGCAGAAACTTGACGAACTGGGTTGACAATCCATTTGGATAGGCTTTGCGGGGCTCAACCTCAGAGACTGTATTCACTGCAAATTGCAGATCTCGCCAAAGACGAGACGTTAACCAACTTTGTTGTTTCTGCCATGGTAAACAAACTCAGTGAGTATGATTTGTTTACCATGGCTAGTATGTACCAACCCGTAAATAACATAAAAATAGTATTGAATTAACCCATTGACGCCTGTGCCGCCCGTAACCGCCCATGCGAAAAACTCCTCCATTTCCCTGTGCCGCCCGTAACCGCCCGAAAAAAAGCACGTGGGGACAATTGCCTTTCCTACCCTCACTGAAGATTCTTTGGTTCCCCTATTGTTCTATTGTTCTTGAGGAGAAATAAACCAATCAGAATGGACTTTCTGAGCATATTTTCAGAGGACTTTAGGGGTCCTAGAAAGACGGTTTTTCTTCTTAAAATCGCGCGCTCGAAAAGTGCAGGTAACATGGCGCGTTGCGGTCCAAATCTAAAACACTTCCAAGGTCTTGTTTTTATTCCTAACACGGATAAATTACTGCTTTGGCCTTTAAAATAGAAAGGAAAAATACAAATCAATGTTTAGGTGGCCTCAGAATGGAGGATTAAGGAATACAGAGTCCTCAAAACTTTCTGGTGAAGAAGTTTTTCTTCCTTCAACCGCCGTGAAAACATGAAGATCGGAGCGCTTTCAAGTAAGTTTCAACGACAAATCGCAGGTTTAAAGCGGCTTTTCGGATTTCAGAAACAAAAATGGTAATGTACATTATTACTTCGAAGTTGAATTCAACTTTTGGAACGATTGGTAAAGCCACGGGCGTTAAAATGACTGCAAAAGCGGTCAGCAAAAACTCAAGCTTTCGCGTTAGCGTGAAGAATAATTTGAACATGCGGTCATGCAGCGAAGCACATCTGCGAAATTTTGAACAATTTTTTGCTTTTAAATAGGTTTCTTCGTCTAAGCTTGAATGAAAATTTATTGTTATTGAACTTCCTTTCGCATCTCTTTCATTTGGTTCCCTGTATTTGGGAATTTTAGGTTTTAAAAGTGAACAGTAACTTGCACGCTGGATTTCTGCATATTTAATTTACGGCAACCTCGAGGCACTTTGTTTATTTAGTTTATTCGCTTCGTTCAAATATTTTTTGGAGTCTTATTCAGCTACTACAGAACCGCTGAGAAAAGAACTAAATGGCCACTGATTTAACACAGTTGAAATACGAGTGATCTCAAAATAATTCGCTTGTTTTTGTCCTCTTTTTGATTTACGACTTTCATCTTTCTTTCGCAGGGCCGTAATATTTTCGTCGTGCGGCGAAGAAATTACTTGATTTCTTGTTTTCAGATTGATTTTTACATGAGTTCTTCGCTTTTATTTTTCGCTGTTTTCTCAAATGTTAGCCGTTATAGTACAAGAAATTCAATTCTGTTGTATTTGGTTTCGTTTTTGTCCTTCAAAGTCAATAATTGACTCATTTTCGCAAAGTCAATTTTCTCAGCTTCTGTGGGACATTTTGTCGCGCGGCAAAGAAATAATATAATTTCTTGTTTTCTCATCAGTTTTACACATTAGGTTGAGTTCTGTTTGCTAATATTTTTTAATATTTTGACCCTTCATTTATTCAACTTTAAATAAACGATGTCTTGAAACCTGATCCTGTGTTTGTGGTTACTGCGCATATGGTTTATTTTTGTGCTTTCGCTCGCTCAGAAATATTCCAAAAAACGCCAGGGAATTAGGGGTGGGTCGCGGGCAACTTCATTCAGGCATCAATGGGTTAAAGACGATGATCATCATCTGTTTATATTTGTACTTTTCTCTGTGAGAATTTTTTGTGGCAGCGCTCAGGGTAGTTCATGTCAATTCAGAGTTACATACATACATATTCGGGAAGCAAACTACGAATACAATTTAAAATAAAAATAAGGGAAAAAAAGGAAGATGCCTCTAGAAAAGGAAGTTAAGATGTTAACCCTATATATGAAAACTCCCTTAAAAAAGTACAATAAATCAAAATGAAAATTAATTTCTCTTTACTTTAGTTTCCTTTGGCTTCTAAAGAACACATTTGTGTACATTGCCTGTATTACTTATTTGTATGTGGATTGTTTTAGCCAAAGCACAAATGGATGAAAATACTCCCACCACATCGAAGGGAAAGAAAACCAGTTCGGGTGCTTGCAGTGACGTTCCCAGTGAATCAGGTGCGTACAAGCTGGCCTATAGTGTCTTTGATGAGCAATCTTGCAACTCTTCTATAATTTTATACAGGGTGTTCAATAGACGCCTTCTGAAGTGCAGTTGACTTTCGCTTGTTTTGCCATAGTTAGAAAGAGAGTACATTCATCTCGGTTAATCACTCTAAAATGTTTGTAACAGTTCAAATTATTAAATTTTTAACAGTTCAAATGCCAAAGATAGAAGCAACAATTACCAAGGCTAGGGGCTCCAAGAGGAAAGAAGACAGCTCAATCGCTTCTCAATCGCTTCTGGCTTAAAGGAAGTATCCTACCTCATAACTAAAAGGCGTAATTTTTGGTGTCCATAATAAGATCTTACATTTCAAAGTTTCTTATGAAAGATTTCTTATGTATTATTTCTTTTTGCCTTCTCCATTATATGTTCAGGCTCAACGGAACATAAAAACCTAAAGGAATTACTGCACATGTAGACTCAAACGTTCCTGGTCCCGTGCACTTAGAGAAGGTTAGTCCCCTGTGTTTACTTTGCCTGCTGATTACCAGTCAGGCTTGATATATTTCATGCTCACAGGTCGAAGGGGAAATAAATGCAAGTATTTCGTTTTGTTGTTGTTGTCAAAAAATGTCATATATACAGTCAAAAACAACCTTAATGACATCTGCTTAGAACGAAAAACAAAACACGCTAATTACACACAGTTTTCCTGGTGCTAACCCATACGTTCTCTCCTGATTAATCCGTCTAATATGAGCACTCCAATATTTGCGGACGTATTTTCTTGTTACAACAGAAACCAAAATATGGGTTGTACTATAGTACAATAACAGCCCTGTGTTTTTATTTTAGGTGATCTAGTTCACATGCTTGACCAAGAGAGCTGTGCGGTGGGAGAGGCGACGGTAACATCCCAAGAAAAAGTCCACGGCAGAGACATTCTGCAAGGTTGGGTTCCTCTCATGGTCACTGAAATTCTACCTTCCATCAGACCGTGGCTGGAATATCCAACCCACTCAGGCGAGGTGGAGAGCAGCAGTTTTGTTGCCTGGCCCGAGCAGTATCTAAGCAAGAGGGGAGAAAAGCGGCATTTCAGTAAGGAGGTAGAGGTGTTAGAGGATCCTCTACATCCAGGTAGAGATGTAAGCCCGCATACGTTAGTCTCCCGTGACAGGCAATTAAGGGGGAGGATAAGGCTACCTAGTGGTAGAATATGTCCTTCGTCCACATTTTGAAGGGCCTTTGACACTTTATACTAAAACAAAGAGACAAAAGCAAGACAAAGAGGATCATTGTTAAAGGTCATGAAATAATAAATGGATAAAGTGGATAATAAATATGGCTTGTTACGATATTTCCATTTATGATTTGTCCACAATCAAAAGATTATCTCTTGCCACAATATAGCAACTTCTTTGCTACGTTAAGTGGTGCTATTTGCCTAGCACACAACAGTCTTAAAAATGTTGCTCTCGTCTAAATACTCTCCACATATTCCAGCCATGTGCAACAGCAATAATGCCAAAACAGATCATAAAAACACAACTTTATTTGCTATCGTGTGCTCACTGGAGGCCGCACGGACAAGGACTCAAATATCTACAAAGGGAAAGTAAAATATGGTCACGAGAAAAATCTAGGCGAAAAACTAAGAGGGTACCAACGAGCATCCATAGGATGAAAAAACCTCGCCGCGCTCGCTGTGGTAATGCAGAGGAAAAACCCCAGCCCTATGGATAGAAACCCTCCGACCTGCTGGGCTCGGTCTTATTAAATTAGATTCCTAATGATTTCGAGACTGAAAGTAGGGACTGAACATTGTCTTTAACATAACCATCTTTGGCATTTTCACTCTGCCAACGACCGTGTCTCTTAAAAAGTCTATCAGTGATGCCTGCATTGGCGGCAGCTGTGGCTCCTCCGGCCCTGAGACTGTGAAGACTTATGCAGGAAACGTCAGTAATGTCTTTGAAAGCGTCCTTAACGATCTCCCTGGCTCTGCTGTAGCTTAAGCCTTGACATCGAACTTTAGATGTACATCGAGGAGACAAGAGGGCTCTGAATAACGGTAAATCCTCACTAAGATCAATTTCAGCGGCAGCAATGTATTGCTCTAAAGCCTTTACGGGACAGGTTTCCAGGTCTGATCGCGCTATTGTTGTCCACGCCTCATCACGGTATTGGTCTGTCTTGGACGACTCTAAAAATATGGACACATAAGTAGGAAAAAACTTTATGTCACAAGCTCGAATAGAGCATAGCTCACTGAAACGAAAAAACCCGGCATATCCTATGAGACATAAAGCTACTGTTCTCAAATCCGATAAGGAAGGAGACTTATCTGAAATCTTGGAGGATGCAAGCGCCCTCAGCATCTCGGGAGTGATGGGTTCTTTCTTCGATTTAGCCTTCCCCAGAATCCTTTGAGATGCACTAACCATGGCAGAAACCATAGGATGCACCAAGACCTTGGGCAAACTGGCCAGCTGTTGGGCCCAGTCAATACTGTAAACAGCATTAAGAACTGGAGAAGGAGAATTAGCTTCCAGGATTAGGCACTGCAGGTAAACTGAAACTTGAAAGGGGTTGGCGGGCATGTGGCGAATACAATTAGACGACGCCCAAAACTTCCAACGTCTAAAACCAGCCAGGTAAGTGCGAATAGTGCCATCGGCTCTGGAAGCGAGCACGGTTTCCTGGACTCGACTAACCAAGGGCTGGAGATGGTCGGGGATAGCGGCAAAGAATTCGGTCCACATCTCTGATTGAAACACATCTAAAATCAAAATAAAACTGACAAGCAAATTAGCAAAATAACAAAGAAAAACATGACGTGAACAAAAAGGTAATAGCAATACAAAAAAGACATAAACGGGCTGGAGAAAGAGCCCAAAAAATACGTCTTGGCTACACAAATAGCTACCCACTTTCGCCACAAAAGAGCTTCTATATATCGGGCACAGATCGTCCCATACTTCATGGTGGCACACAGCCCAACCATTTGGATACAGAAAGACCTTAATTCCCAGGGCGCAAAAAACAAAAGGGGGACACAGATGGTCCCATTCATTCTCAAGGGCAAACAAAGGCCCCTAACATTTGGGCACAGATGGTCCCATTCATTCTCAAGGGCAAACAAAGGCCCCTAACATTTGGGCACAGATGGTCCCATACTTCATGTAGGCACACCGGCCCTGAATTTTTAGGGCGCAAAAAAGGCCCCATTCTTCGGGCACAGATGGTCCCACTCATACTCATGGGCAAGCAATCTCCCTAACAATATAAGCCCAGAACATCTCGTACTTTTCGGGGGTAAAAAACCTAAAGTTCAGGCACAGGTGATCCCATATTCCTAGGTAGCAAGAAAGGCCCTACCTACCGGGCACATGGGGTCCCATACATCTCGTGCACAAATAGGCCCTAGAATCTAGAGCTCAAAAGAACGAACCCTAAATTTTTGGCCCTGATAGAAATAAATGATAAATAAATAAATAAACGAATAAATCATAAGAAAAAGAGTAAAAATAAAATAAAAGCGAGTCACCTCCAGAAAAGAGCACCAAGAGGACGAATTAGCATAAAACCACTCCTAAATACCCTGTTCAAAACCCCTAGAGAGTTCATACCGATGAGAGAATATTTTTCCGCTAATTTCCAAACCGCGGAAAAATTCTACTCTTGTCTAAATACTCTCCACATATTCCAGCCGTGCGCAACAGCAATAATGCCAAAACAGATCATAAAAACACAACTTTACTTGCTATCGTGTGCTCACTGGAGGCCGCACGGCCCCAAGAGTACAAAGAAAGAAAAAAGGACAACAAAACAATATAAAATACAAGAGGAAAAACTTTCAGACAAAATGGATTCTCAAAGCAAGCATCCTAAAGTTTAAATTCTCATTACCAAAGACGCTATTACATCTACTGGGAATGAAAGCTTCTTTTAAAGATGGAAGATCCATCCAGTCAACAATAAAATCGGAAAATTTATCGCCGCCGGCGCTAATCATTGGCCAGAAGGGAGCGGAATGCCACAGTGGAACAATAAGAGTCCCTGACGCCTTGCAGTTACGCATATGAAGTAACACTCGCGGAATAAGGCAAATAGGCGGACATACATAATTGTTCTCCCCCGCCCAGTTCACAACGAATGAATCAATTCCTTCCGAGCCTGGATTCCAAAATCTAGAATTGAACCTCGGAAGTTTGGCATTTAAATAATTAGCAAAGCGATCGAAAGAGTGCGGACCCCAAACAATATCAATGTTTTGAAATGTATCCCACGAAAGACCCCAGTCATCGGGATTGTAAATGCGGCTGAGAAAATCGGCCTGGTCATTCTGAGATCTAGGGATCCATTCCATCTCGATTGAAATACCGCGATGACAACAAATGTTAAAAATTGACAAAGCTTCAGTCTGCAAATGACCTTTACTGCTGCCAGATGAAATGATCCTGGGAACGTTCTGATTATCTGTAAACCATTTCACAGTCAATCCTGACTTGTCCAGTAAAGAAAGAAGAACAAATTTAACAGCCAAAATTTCTCGCAAAGTAGAACTGGTATGCATTTCCTTTTCGGACCAAGTGCCAGACACAAAATCCTGACCGCATTGAACGAAATAGCCACCAAAACCAGTGTCACTTGCGTCAGAATAAACAACGCTAACAGCACTTGACTTGTGCAACATAGGCTTGCCATTAATGGAGTCGATGTTGTTCTGCCAAAATAAAAGCTCATTACGAATCTCAAGGGACACGTCCAAAGGCTGATCCCAGGAGGTTCTTTGCTCTAGGGCCGCATAACAATTTCTTGTCAACAATCTAGTAATATTACCGACAGCACACGACATAGAAATAATTTGCCCTGTAATTGAAGCAAGACCATGGGCTGAAAAACTACTTTTTTGAAGACAGGAAGCAATGGAGGCTTTCAGCTTGAGAATACGCTCTTCGGGAATATGAATCAAACCGTGTTGGAAGTCCAAAACCGATCCCGAGAAGACTAACTTCTGGACAGGTTCCCAATTTGATTTTTCGTCATTAGCTGTAAAACCGGCCAAAGTCAGGTCCTTACGAACTTGAACACGAATGTTTTCGGCACTTTCAAAAGACAAATTTCCCCCGATGCCATCGTCTAGATACATCAAGGCTAAATGGCCGTGAGCCCTCCAAAACTTAACTAATTGACGTATGACTTTTGTAAAAATATATGGCGCTGAAGTTAAACCAAAAGGTAGCACTTTAAACTCGTAGAAATGCATCACGCCATCGACTGAAGGCCATTTGAACGACAGAAACTTCATATGTTCTTCACAAATGTCAATGTGATGATATGCCGATTTGAGGTCGAAGGAGAAGACAAACATCCCAGGCGAAAACATTTGAAGAACAGTTCTTAAATCTTCATACTTGACAGATTTTTTGACGACAAATTTGTTTAAATGAGACAAATCTAAAATAAGTCTTAAGTTCCCTGAAGACTGGACAGCAACGTGCAGCGGATTACAAAATTGAGGGTATTCCTGAACTTCCCTTACACAGCCACGTGCCATCAACTCTGAAATTGCCTCCCGAACAAAACTAGCCCTACGAAGGGCGGAAGATCTATTTTCAATCGAAAATGGTAAAGGCGATTCCATAAAAAGAATCTTGTAACCATTCTGGATAATGTCTAGAACAAAGTCCGAAGCCTGGATAGTATCACGCCAAAATGTGAAGTTCGCATGCAGTTTTCCTTGAGTAAAGCTGGATGCCTCGATATCCTGTTCAAATTCGTACTGATCCAAAAAATTAAGGTTTTGATCCTGAAGACAATGGTTTGTCTTTGGTGGGGCACATATTGGCCCAGTGTCCTCGTTTACCGCATCGAAAGCACATGTCGAGGCCTCTGAATGAGTTGTAAGGGTATCGACCTTGGGGACGAAAATAACTAGTAGCTGGAGGAAAAGAGCTAAACGTACCGCCAACTCTGGAGGTGCTAGAAGATGAAAGCGCAGAAGAGGAACCTTTAGGACTAGTTTTCCTCTTTTTCTCTTGCAGTGTTTTGATCTTAGCGGCGGCTCTTTTCTCGGCTTTTTTAATCTTCGAAGCGTCAGCCTCGTCGTCGGCCAAATCGTCGCAAACATACTCTTGCACCGTAGCCCAACCGAATTCAGATTTGTCGGCCAATTTAATAATTTTTTGCCTATTATTTAGCAAAGAAATACCTTTGTTAAGCTCTTCCTTGGCTTTAGGAATATTTCCACCTTCCAGGGCTTTCAGGGCCAAATTACTCGTCTTGGACACTTTGCGGTTGAAACTAAACTGTTGCTCATTTCCTTTCTTCTTGAAGACCTAATTGTCGGGCTGAAGATCTGTCGCAATTTGAACCGCTAAATCAGACTGGGCTTGAAGCAGGTTGGTCTGAAGTCTTTGGATCTGGGAGTTAACGGCTGACAAAATTGCATTCTTCTGGGCATCTAAAACAGCACTCAGTTCTGGAGAAATAGAGGTGCTGGCTCCTGCTGAGTCTTCCATAAGGATGAGAGCAACACAAATAAAAGCGAGTCACCTCCAGAAAAGAGCACCAAGAGGACGAATTAGCATAAAACCACTCCTAAATACCCTGTTCAAAACCCCTAGAGAGTTCATACCGACGAGAGAATATTTTTCCGCTAATTTCCAAACCGCAGAAAAATTCTATTAATTTACTGTAACCGTGTCTACCTAAAAAAAGTTATAGCTGATTACGATTTATAACGATTGAACAATGCACAAAATCGAAAAAATCTAAACATGAAATTAAAGCTTAAATGGGCACCCTCATTGGGGTGCTGCTGTATTCATAGTAGATTTATAGTACCATACAAACACATGTACTCGTGTACTGAACGCGCCTTTTTGATGATCACAGTTTATAAATGGAAAACGGGTTTATGCCATATGCTATGTTAAGGTATTTGGTTCAAGACTGAATCACGCAAGGTCAGACCTGTTATGAAATCAGTAGCAGAAATTCGAGTGTACTGGTAATAAATAAGTAGCTTGGAAAAGAGACAACATTTCACTTGATGTAAATTAGTAAACAGTTTATTAAAGAAAATTGACATTCGCTTTGATTGTTACGTCTTTTGGCATTTGATAAGCACTCTATATTTGATTCGAAAGATTGCTTTTTTTTAAGAGAATACACCCGACTTCTCATGGTAAGGGCTTGTAATGGTGGCGCTAACTAACTTCGGGCAGATTTTACATAGAACATCTTTTTCTAAACAGTGATTACCTTTTTTATATATTTCTTATATGATTGCTTAATGAGGTGATGAGACCGTACTTTGTGTTTGAACTTACGATGCCCCTTAACTACATTTTCATCAACATCTTGTTTCAAAGAAAGCGAAGCTGCGGTACTAAATGAAAATGTGACACCTCTAAACGATAGTCAAAACAGTTCAATCAAGCCAAGTTCCAAGCTGCTGGTAACTGAGCGCACGGAAGAGCATACCAATAAAAGAAAAGACAAGCTTGGAGGTTAGCTGAAAGTCCGTTTGGTTTTAAAAAAGTTAATTCAGGAATTAAATAATGGAGACAAAGCTACAAAGATACAGAATGGTTCTTTTATCGGTGGGGGATTCAAGGTGGTGCAAGCACTCAACAACCACCAAAGTAGCCTGGGTTTGAATTCCAGAACCAGTTTCATAGGTGGGTTGTATTTGTTGTTGCATGGTTCCCATACTTGTTCTGAGGTTTTTCTCAGGGTTCACTGGTTTTCCGCCCTCTGCGAAAACCAGCCCTTTTAATTCTATCGCGATCGTGAATTCGAGGGCGACTGGATTGTCAGACGGAATACTGTTTAATGTCAACTTATGTTTTTTATCAGAAGGTGTAATCTGCATTCAGCAGTAAGCACCAAACATGTTTAGGGCGTAACGAGCCACAGCGTTTATGGAATACCGTATCACAAACTTTGTTGATGTGCCACGTACTTGAGAAGTTCAGGCCAGAACGTTTGATTAAAATGGAACCAGAATACATCAACTCTTGGTTGACTTCAATACTACAACATAAATCCAAAAGGTTAAATCTAAGCTTTTTGGCCCTGGTTGAATTGAAATTTGTTTGAGACCAAAATAAATGGCATTATATTGGTGCCCAGGCTCCTAACATAACATGCTGACTTTTTCCGTACCCTTACTTTAAAATTTCAAAACATTACTAGGCTCTCACTTTATTGCACCCACAAATTAGGGGGGTGGTCTATCTTCTAAGGCTTTGACTACACCAACCTGAACCTTTTTCAGACTATTAGGTTCTGACGGCCAGAATCTTCCAAAAAAACCTTTGAGCGAAAATGGCACCATTGTACTTCAGCAATCATTCAACTTGAATGCCCCTGGATAGCTCAAAAGGCTATGAACAAAGTATTGTTGCTCGGACTTTGTTAAATTTTTCATTATTTTTGAAAATAAACGGCTTTTTATACTAGTGCCCAGTCCCCCAATGAAAGTAAATTCTTATTTTCTGCTTTTGTTTTAAAAAATCTCAACAAGCTCAGACACAGAAATAAAACTTATAATAGTCTTAACACTATAACACTAACGCCAGTTTCCTAGATACTGTAAAAAGTGGTGCCATTTTGCTAAAAAGAAATTTGAGCTATAAATAGCCCTGACAGGTCACGTGACAATATATGAGACCAGGAAATATTTAAGTTGCCGAAATTCGTGCTCCTAAAGATATCCCAAAATTATAAGGTGTTTCGTTAAATGCTTAAAAAATTAGACCACCCCCTCACTTTTCTCATGACAAGTTTACAGCCAGGCCTTTGTTACCATTGTCACGCTGAGAGGTAATATCCAAATGGGGATGAATCGATAGGAGATTTCTACTGTACATCTCAATGTTACTGAATTTGAACCATGACTGAAAAGTGAGGTTAATTTTGTGATTTTAAACAACTAAGCGATATAAAGTACACATACGGATTTCTACTATACACCCCAAGTTTACTTTATTTTAAACACGACTGAAAAGCGGGGTTAACTTCCTGATTTTCAACTACTAAGAGATATAAAGTACATACACAGATTTCTACTATACACCCCAAGTTCACTTTATTTTAAACACCACTGAAAAGCGAGGTTAACTTCGTGATTTTAAACTGCTAAGAGATATAAAGTACATACACAGACTTGTAGTATACACCCCAAGTTCACTTTATTTTAAACACGACTGAAAAGCGTGGTTAATTTAGTGATTGTAAACTACTAAGTGATATAAGGTACATACACAGACTTCTACTCTACACCCCAAGTTCACTTTATGTTAAACACCACTGAAAAGCGAGGTTAATTTCCTGATTTTCAACTACTAAACCATATAAAGTACATACACAGATTTCTACTATACACCCCAAGTTCACTTTATTTTAAACATGACTGAAAAGTGGGGTTAACTTCGTGATATTCAACTACTAAGCGATATAAAGTACATGCAATGACTTCTACTATACAACCCAAGTTCATTTTATTTTAAACATGACTGAAAAGCAGGATTAACTTTGTGATTTTCAACTACTAAGAGATATAAAGTACTTACGCAGATTTCTACTATACACCAGAAGTTCACTTTATTTTAAACACGACTGAAAAGCGGGGTTAATTTTGTGATTTTCAACTACTAAGAGATATAAAGTACATACACAGATTTCTACTATACACCCCAAGTTCACTTTATGTTAAACACGACTGAAAAGCGAGGTTAACTTCGTGATTTTAAACTACTAAGCGATATAAAGTACATGCAATGACTTCTACTATACAACCCAAGTTTATTTTATTTTAAACATGACTGAAAAGCAGGATTAACTTCGTGATTTTCAACTACTAAGAGATATAAAGTACTTACGCAGATTTCTACTATACACCAGAAGTTCACTTTATTTTAAACACGACTGAAAAGCGGGGTTAATTTTGTGATTTTCAACTACTAAACCATATAAAGTACATACACAGATTTCTACTATACACCCCAAGTTCACTTTATTTTAAACACGACTGAAAAGCGGGGCTAATTTCGTGATTTTAAACTACTAAGCGATACAAAATACATACACAGATTTCTACTATACACCCCAAGTTCACTTTATTTTAAACACAACTGAAAAGCGCGGCTAATTTCGTGATTTTAAACTACTAAGCGATATAAAGTACATACACAGACTTGTACTATACACCCCAAGTTCACTTTATGTTAAACACGACTGAAAAGTGTGGTTAATTTAGTGATTTTAAACTACTAAGCGAGGTAAGGTACATACATAGACTTCTCCTCTACACCCCAAGTTCACTTTATGTTAAACACGACTGAAAAGTGTGGTTAATTTAGTGATTTTAAACTACTAAGCGAGGTAAGGTACATACATAGACTTCTCCTCTACACCCCAAGTTCACTTTATGTTAAACACGACTGAAAAGCGAGGTTAATTTCCTGATTTTCAACTACTAAACCATATAAAGTACATACACAGATTTCTACTATACACCCCAAGTTCACTTTATTTTAAACACGACTGAAAAGCGGGGCTAATTTCGTGATTTTAAACTACTAAGCGATACAAAGTACATACACAGATTTCTACTATACACCCCAAGTTCACTTTATGTTAAACACGACTGAAAAGCGAGGTTAATTTCCTGATTTTCAACTACTAAACCATATAAAGTACATACACAGATTTCTACTATACACCCCAAGTTCACTTTATTTTAAACACGACTGAAAAGCGGGGCTAATTTCGTGATTTTAAACTACTAAGCGATACAAAGTACATACACAGATTTCTACTATACACCCCAAGTTCACTTTATGTTAAACACGACTGAAAAGCGAGGTTAATTTCCTGATTTTCAACTACTAAACCATATAAAGTACATACACAGATTTCTACTATACACCCCAAGTTCACTTTATTTTAAACACAACTGAAAAGCGCGGCTAATTTCGTGATTTTAAACTACTAAGCGATATAAAGTACATACACAGACTTGTACTATACACCCCAAGTTCACTTTATGTTGAACACGACTGAAAAGTGTGGTTAATTTAGTGATTTTAAACTACTAAGCGAGGTAAGGTACATACATAGACTTCTACTCTACACCCCAAGTTCACTTTATGTTAAACACGACTGAAAAGCGGGGTTAATTTCCTGATTTTCAACTACTAAACCATATAAAGTACATACACAGATTTCTACTATACACCCCAAGTTCACTTTATTTTAAACACGACTGAAAAGCGGGGCTAATTTCGTGATTTGAACAACTAAGCAAGACAAACTACATACACAGATTTCTACTATACACCCCAAGTTCACTTTATTTTAGACACAACTGAAAAGCGCGACTAATTTCGTGATTTTAAACTACTAAGCGATATAAAGTACATACACAGACTTGTACTATACACCCCAAGTTCACTTTATGTTAAACACGACTGAAAAGCGGGGTTAAGCGATTTAGAAGGTAGTACAAATGCACAGACCGTTGATTGTGGGCAGTCATTCACAGGTTACGCGGTGAGCTTTCGGCCAATGAAAATGAAGAAAAAAAAAGGCGTATAATGATAATTGTATATATTCCCCTGGTGAAATTCCCCAGTTTGCGAAATTTGCAATTAATGTTCAGGCGTTTTCAGCAGGATAGATCTTTTTAATTGATTTGAACAAACATTTAGAACAGACTAACCAGATTTCAACATTGACAGATTTATTTTAACGTTTAAAAGCGTAGAACTGAGCCTCGTGTAAAAACATTCGAATTGTAATAAAAACAATAGCCTCAGGTCGTGAAAATATGCAGGAATATATGACCTGTTGTTACTTCTCGGAAGAGATCACGTCCAATGACAAACTTCTGTGCATATTTTTGCGTCAAATTTTAGGCTATTGTTTGTATGTATGTCAAAAAGGAGGCGAGTGTTTTTTTCTAGAGAATCTTCCCATAATTCAGCGTTGGTTATAAGAGGTCATGGGTTCGATTCCCATTGAGGACTCAGATTTCGAATTGTCTGACACTTGTGACGCGATTGACATTACATCGTTTTATTTTCTAGTAGTAATTTAAATACTAAAATGGACTTCTTAGTGACTACGTTTGACTAGTTGGCTAGAATCTTTTTTCAGTATTTATATAATAAATAAGACTTAGAATAGGGCCTGGACTCGGCTTATTACAAAAAAAATTGTATACAATAGGCAATGCTGCCATCCTCATTATCACTGTTCATCAGTAACGTTTAATACATCCCATTATCGAGATCTTCGTCACTAAAATCGTTCTCGTCATCATCGCTGGCATTATCTTTAAAAACAACCTCCTCATGAATTGTTTCAGAGTCAACAAAATCAGCCATGTAATTCCTAATTTGCCGTGAAGGGGTACTGAACTGGTTAAATAGATTACATGCTGTGGACAGATGTACACGCTCATAATTAAGATCCCTTTTCAAAACTGAGAGCAGACCTTTTAACAAGTTAGAAGTTTCACATTGCTCATATGATCTCAATGTAGAAAGGCGGCTTTCCAGCAGTAGACATTCATTGAAAAAAGTGGTAATTACATTAGCCATTTCTTCTTTCAAATACTGGGTCTCTAACTAAGGTGTGGGCGTCAACAGCAGCTCGTTTAACAACCAAAGGAAACTGATCGTCATCTGGGAAGTTAATTGAGTAGATACTACCGCTGACAACACTTGCTTCTTCCCAAGTGAGGGGTTTGAATGAAGAGTGCCCCTTTTGGTTAAGGATTTCAACAGAGGAGTTATATTTCTTAAGTTGTTTCTGTAAGTTGCTGGTTTCACTGGTGATACTTTTCGCCAACCGTTTTGCTTGAGCCTGTCCATCTGAAAAAGGAATGTCAAAAAATAATCAGCAAAACCCATCCAAAAGTAATCAAATTGAAAACGTCTTACTTAAAGGTCCAAGATTACGTAGAATTCTTTGTATCTGACAATAATGGTGCGCAAAATAGTTCCAATGATTGGAGGTACTGCAGCTGGAGGTGAGAAATAAATGTGTGTTTTTTCAAGGACATACTTCTCTCACCTGTTCCAATCGTATGTATCATAGCTACCCCACACTCCTGAACAAGCAAAATATACCTGTATATTTCTTCTTTAGGGAAAGGAGAAACCAACGTCTTCTACCAGAAACAAGCATCATATCCAGAGTCTGCTTTGCTTTAACTGCTTCGGTGGTGATCAAACTAGACTGATACTGAGCATCTGATAGCAACCAACGTGTTTGGATATTATTCTGGTGTTCCATCTTGAGGAGGCGTTCATTGATACTGTAAAAAAAAAGTTAAAAAAAAAAGAATGGAAAAAGGGTCTCAGTACTTGGAACAAATTGAAAAGAGAGAACAGTTTTTTTAAATTGCTATTTGAAGAAAACACCGCCTCTTGTTTATACTAACTTGTTCATAAGTCCAATGAGGTGAAGAGTTTGCGAACCACCCGCACCACTCGCAAGACTGTCACTGTGTGTGAGAAACAATACAAAACAAACAAACTATTACTATCACCATCACTATCACCGTCACCCTCGCTACATTCACTGTCACTGCAACCGTCACTATTAAAAAGTATTCTTTATTATTTTTATAAGTAATATTATAAAGACTAACGTTGACCCAGCCGTTTTGGACCATAAAATGTAGGGGTCGTCGGCACATTCAATATCGTTTTAGGAGTCATGTAAGGTTGCCCTATCTTCCTTGTTCTTTAGTTGTTCTTTAACACTTAAGGAAGTTTCCCAAGTAGACTAACTAGGTACTTCTGTATTATTTTGGTCATTTGTTTGTTTCTTGCATGACTTATAAAACATAAAACAAAAACGGACCTTAGAAAGCTTTATGAAAATAAACAAATGTAATGTTCTCTTACCGTGTCAAATAGTATTGCTGTAAAAGGGACAAATAGGATAATACCCATGCATGAGGTCCCAAGTCAACTGTAAAGAAACAAGACAATCTAGTGCTACATAAAGCCATTTTCAACGACATACACTGCATAATAACATAAGGCCTTATTGAGGTCTATTGAACCAACAAGACAAGTGATTGACTAAAAAAAAAATCTATATTCACGTACACTTAACTGTGTACTCTATGTTGCAAAATAAGCTATAAAAATTATGTAGGAAAAATGGTTATGGAAAAACATACCGTTATCTGCCTTTGACTTCTTAAGAATATCTGCTTCATTTTCCTTCCATTGTAAAATCATTTGCTTTGTCAATGGAACTAGACAATAAACAATACAATATCTCTGATTTACTATAATTATATTCCTGCTAACCATTCAATAATACACTTGTACAAGTAAATTTAATCAAACAAAAGGTGATAATGCTCACAAATGATCTTTAAAATAAAATGCATTCAACTGAATGTCTCGAAGATACAAGCTGGAAGTTGTCAAGAGTTGTACCATTAACAATTCCTTATTTGTCCTTTACACACCCAGCCAGGTAACCTAGCCCAACCAAAGTACATAAAAACAGAAAAACAAAAAAAAGAAAACAAACTTACTAGGTGGCTTTTTCTGAAGTTCGTCCAATTCCATTTTGGCAGAGTTAGAAAGGTCAGAAACTCTCTTGCTCTGATTTATTAGAAGTGAGACTGCAGGTGTTACAAGCAAAGATGGAAAGGCAGATCGGTATTTGAAATCACCTACAGTGCGAATATGCTGGAAAGAAATATTCATTGCTTTCTCCAAGTCAAAATGCATTGCAGTAACTATAATTATAGAAGGATAGATGGATAGATGCATGATGGATACTTTCAAGTGCTTCTCAAACATCATTAAATCATTTTGGAGTTTAGTTTGAAAAACATGTGGATACTTGGTAAAGTTAAATACTTTAATATGCACCACAGTTTATGTTGTCCTACCTATTCTGGATTTAAGCTTTTTTGCAAGGTAGAATAAAGCATCGGACAATACATCCTCCCTATGACTTGATGACATCTCCTTGGTCATCTTTCTAAATAGGCCAAGGTATGACCAAAGCCTCTCCAACATTTCTCCATCAACCAAACCCCATCCTTCCAATCTACGTGTACTATACAGCAGCTACATGTATAGGTACAAAAAATGTAGATTTACAATCATATTATTAAATTGAATTTGTAAAATTTAAATTTAAATTTTTGTATATAATTCATACTTTTTAGATTTTGTAATTGTAAATTCTATGCCTGTAAATTTCTTTATTGACTTTTTTGATGCTTTTTATACTGGTCACCGATTAATACCAGTCAATCTATATCTTGATTGACTGACCAGTCTTTACCAGGATAAATAAAGTTATTATTATTATTATTATTATTATTATTAATTTGACACAAATGCAATATTCTACTCAAAATTCTCAGTCAGTTATCAGGTCCCTTGGAATGAATGTATACAAGTTTAACATTCAAAAATATTTAGATAATCTACATTACTTTTATGCTCTTCCTAACCTGACATGTAGTACCATGGCCATATACATGAAACTGGGGACAGGCCATCTGTATATTAGCTACAAGGTCTACAAATTTCTGTTTCTGCAAAGTAAGAAACAACAGATGTACAACATATTGTGGAATTTAATGCTGATATCTTGAATTTTACACAGTGGAAGTTGTTGGTTCCCAATCTTGCTCCAGTGTCTCTGATCAATGAGGGGAGTCTTTTCAAATGCAAATTACATTACCGTATTTACTCAAATAAGCGCCGCAACACTTATTTAATTTTTCGTGTCTCCAGTGCAGCGCTCATTCGAGGGCGGCGCTTATTCGAAGGCAGCGCTTATTTACAAGGCTCATACCAAAAAAACAAAATATTTTGATTGTACAATTTAATTTACTTCATGAGTATTTTTCATGGCTTACAGGCTTGAAGTTAACCTAAGTTTTGGCTTTCATAACAGCGTCGTGAATACTTTTCTGCAGGTTTTCAACAACGCTTCACTCGATGTCAATGTCCTGACTGTTGCTGAAAGTTCACAAGATCTAACACAGGATGCACTTTGTCTTAGTCTGTGCATCTAAAAGTAGTTCAGTTTCTCTCAAGCACTTTTACAAACACAACAAACTTAGACGTCCTGTAGTCACATAGTTATTGGACGTTTTCTTCTGGTATCTACTAATACCTGGTATCTTCAGTCAACTTCAATGTCACTATCCCCCTCTTGGTCAGAGTCTAGAAGTTCCAACGGTGGTGGGTACGCTTCTACATCATAATCTGTAGTATCAAAAGGATTGGCGTTGGCTGGCTCACTCAAGATCTCTAGCTGTGAGGGAAGCATAGCTTTTCCAGTGCTACATGGCTGGCCGTCTTTGAAACAATGAATAACATCGTCGCATGAACTGTCAACAGGGAGGTTTAAAGCACAGCTTCGGAAAGACTCCTTAATGACCTCTGTTGGCAGCTCGGCCCATGCATCAAGAATCCACTCTAGAATGGCCCTCCTCGGTGGAGCCCTCAAGTTTCCAAGAGCCGTTTCTTCGTGAATTCCTACAGTTCCCAGCCATTCATCATATTTTTCGGTACACACAGCCTTGAAAGGCTTATTCCAACTGACATCTGGTGCCTGGATGTACTTTGTGCAGCCCCCAGGCACAATTACACGGTCAACTTTCTTAGACTTCAATGACTCGGTGATTTTGTCCTCCATGTGGCACTCATAGGAATCCCAGGCTAACAGCGTTCGATTGAATGCAAATGCTCCAACAACAAAGTCAATCCAGACTTGGGTTAGCTCAGTATCCATCCATCCGTTCGCAGAAGTTGCAACAACTGCGCGATTTTGAAATTCTTGTTTCAAAGCCGCAACTTCTCGCTTCCCCCCTTTAAAAACCACCATAGGTTTCAGTTTAGTTCCATCAGCCTTTGCGGCTAGACAAACCGATACTTGCACTTTTTCGTGACCGGTTGATTTCAGAGAAATAGTTTTCTTTCCTGTTGTGTCAACAGTTGTTTCCAAAATCATGTCACACCAAACTGGGGTTTCATCCATTGCTATTATGTCAGATGGTCTGTACTTGTGTTTCTCTTGTAGCCTTCTAACCTGGATTACATACAATACAAGTCTAGCTACCATTCTTTCTGGATCTTGCTGAGCGATGGAGGTTTTTCGTCTCAGTGACAACCCATTTCACTTCATGAATCTGCAAAGCCATCCTCTGGAAGCTTTGAAGTCGTCGCCGTCCACAAGGTTGTTTTCCGTCATATCGCGATGTGTTATCTCTGCTTTCTTCATTATGAGCTTACATGAGACTCTTAACCCTTGAGAACGCCTACTTTCTATCCATTCTAGCATGACCCCTTCAAGTTTTGCGCTTAAAGGTTTTCTCCCACCACCTAGTCTGGATCTTTGCTTTGCTTTGGCGGCCGTCCCAAGCAGACCTTCTATATTACTCTTGGTAGCTCACCATTCCCTTATTCTCCTTTCATCAACTGAAAATCGCCTGGAAGCAGGTTGATTGCCATTAATTTCAGCATAAGCAATGACTTCTTTCTTGAACGACAAATTGTATTTCTTCAATGTTTTCCCCTTGTGGGAAATCACCTCCTTATTCGTGTCTGACATTCTCTCAACCAAGCACGCTCGATAGTCAAGTATCATTCAGTGTGTGTGGTAAGTTATTTTAGGCGGTGAAATACGAGATACAAAAACCCTCAACTTGTGTACCAGGAGCACGTTTGTTGCATGACAAGTTGAAAGAAAAATGAGCAAGAAAGTCAAAATTTGTTGCTCAAAGTAGACCCGTGCTCTACTTTTCGCAACAAATTTCTTCAACCCGCAACAAATGTTTTTGGTGCGCGACAAGCTGACAAGGTGAAAAATGTGAGGCATCGACCCAAAACTTGCAACGGAACAATGTTACGCGACAAGTCAAGGGTATTATTTCGCAGCCTTTATCTGTAATGGGTCATTTCCGAGACATGCCTGATTTGCCATGATTGGTTGGATTTAATAAAGCAGGTCAGTAGGGTTTCTCTGGAGCTTCAGCACTGCAGTGTCAGATTTGAGCGCTTGGCAGAATAATATTTACCACTCAGAAACATCGCAAAAATGGCAAGAGTCTCCCCAGTTCAATACAAGATGTATTACAGAGTATCTTTCGAGACAGTCATCAGAGGACACCATGTGTATAAACAGTCGTGGAAACCTGAAATCAACCAAGTGTTACACTGCGAAGAAGATAAAAGGGCTGAAGCCAAAGAATATGACACCAACGCAATCAGCCTGTACGTGACACATGAATGCCCAGACGCTGAAAATACTCTTGCTGGCCATGTACCGATAGAACTATCACATTTGTTGACCTTCTTCTTACAAGCAAACGCTGACAATCTTCTTACTGCAACAGTTACAGGGAAGAGAAAGAGGGAGGTTGGTCTTGTCGTACCAGCAAAGTTTACAGCCTTCACGCAAGAATTGAAGAACGCGAAGATTTTGAAGAGAGAACTGAATGAAAGAACGTCGAGATGTACTCACTTTGAACTGAAAAACATCACTTTTGATGAAAATAAATTCCCAATGCTGGCTTAGAACCGCATTGCAGCGAGTACAGTGTATTTTTATCATCTTATAAAATACTCGAATAAGCGCCACACCGCAGCTGCGGTGCTTATTAACTTTTTGACCCCATGTGCGGCGCTTAAGTGAGGGCGGCGCTTATTCAGGGGCAGCGCTTATTTGAGTAAATACGGTAATCTCTTTTTAATGATATTTCCCCACATGAGCCTCCATTGCAAGCCAGTTCCAGTCCAATACCGAGAATACGAATATGGTCTATTTGTAAAAAGTGAGGGAAAAGAGCCACTAAGTGGATATACCCAGAGAATATATTTGGCAATTTACACAATTTTTTACTCCTAATTTATTTAATGTTCTTTTCATAGTGGAAACCACTCTGAAAAAGTTGATGGACTTTGAGACACTGCAATTTCCTGTTTTAACAGTCTGCTAGGTAAGGTTAGGCTAAAGATATATACATTATGATTGACAGTAGTCTATTAAAACTGCTAAGTTATTCTAGATGAGTTTAAACTGAAATTCCAAGTTAGACGGCTAAATCATAAGAAGTAAATACTGGGGATCCCTTCACATGAACATGTTAAGGTCTTTCAATCTACTGAACATAAAAACTGAATTATGCATGAATTATTTGCATTTTATCATTCCATTTCATAAAATATTAAACTCATTAAGACCACTGCCATTGAATTTCTTGAGCAGTGTGTATGTATATGCAATACAAACTAAAATGTACTCACTTTGAGATGAGAATCAAGAAGACAACAGATGTCATACACGAAATGTATTTCTAGCCCGTCTCCCTTAGAAGCAAGAAGATCATTGAGCAGATAAACTGCATATCCCAACCTACAACAAAAACGATATCAGATATCAATTGATACAATGTTTAACTTTAAATATATACAACTATGTGCATTAAAAATGTACATGTAGCAACAGTTGGTGATGAGGATCTCACCTTTCACCACCCTTTAAATTTAGAAACTTCATGGGGAAGCCATGTTTACAGCACAAACTGCAAACAGCTGTCTCATCCAGTGCATCAAATTTACTTCTTGACTGGATTGCAGAGCCTGCCTGAAAATGACTGCAATCCTGACAGTGAAAAAAAAAAGGATTACCAATAAACATCTGGAATAAAAATACATATTCACAAACTGTACAGTAAGAATAATATTATTATATTATTTGTAACTTAATTACTATGGATAAAGATCTTGGCTGTATACTTTAGGATATACATGGACAACTTTATTCCTCTAGAATTATAATGAAAAGGAAAATCAATGGTCGAGAGGAATTTTTTTGTCTGCTGGTTTACAAAAATAATTACAGTTAATAGTTGTTGATACATGTAAGTATGTATTGGAAGATAAACCTTCTTTGAATCATTCTTTGAAGAAGGATAACTGGCCATAAAGTTATCAACATGCTCTTGGTTGTGAAAGAACATGTTGCTGCTTAAAGGACTTCAATGGCTAGCACCAGATGTCTTCTTTCTTGGCAGACCAAAACAAGCATCAATAGAGACAAACAACTTTCCATTTTCCTGAGAATTAAACCAAATACACTGTTCACAAACAGTCTACTTTGTTATTTTCATAAATTACAATGTACCAATTGTCATGAAATCATGGACGCTGATCCGCTCTTGAAGCATTTCAATGCTAAAAGTTCAAAATATAATGAATCAACTGGTATAAAATATTAATAATAATATTATATTCAATACCTGTTGTTTACTCTATTTTGAGATAGTTGAATACCTTAGGACAAGCTGGACAGTATGGGGCTCTAGCTGTACAATTTTCCTCTTCCCAATTGTACCAACAGCCAGCTTTAACATAATACCTAAAAGTTAAACAGTTAGTATTAAATTTTTAAACTTTGGACAAATTGCTCCACCTCAAGTAACAAAATGCCTCAGCCAGGATATCAAACTGAAAAAGAATAAAGTATTTTTAACAACAACGACACAAGTAAATCACTTGTAAAGTAAAAATTTAGAAAAACAATAAATTGATATGATTTACACATGCCTGAATTCTTCAAAGCTGTCAAGTAACTGCTCGTACACTGTCCTTTTCTAATGTGAAACAAAAAAAAGTAGCCATTAATTTAAAGGGAATGTATCAGTTAATTCCAATTATAGCAATCAGAACATATAATAACAGCAGGAAAACATAACATACAATATTGTACCTTTAAAAGAGGGTTTTTGAAAAATTCCAGTGCTCTGCAGAAGTCGTACAGAGACACTTGGCATTCCATCATCAGGGCTAGTGCCCAGTGCATTAACTCCATAGTGAAAGCCAAGGTGGGCTCGACAGTGTGTTGCAGGCCACAAGCCATGCAACAACAGACTTTCTGCAACAGTCTGGCATGCACAGCAAATGAGAGAAATTTCATGATGGCAACCTAAATGTAAAGATAACAGAACAGAAATGTTTAAAAGCAAAACAGATTAGCTAGTTCTATTTGACTTTGACCTATTTTAAAATAGCCACAAACTATTACATCTACTGTATGCACAGTAAAACATCTATAATATCTGGATGAGCAAGAGTGGCTGTAATCCAAAAGCACTCTGCCTGAGACTTCCAGAAATGTTTTCTTTTAACTCCAACACTAATAAGCACAACATTTCATTAATTAATAAATAAATTAAAGTGATCAGGTACAACCACAAATCACATCTATAGGAAAATAATACCACTGACAGAAAAATGACATATTCTGAAGGATTGTGATACTGACAACTGTAGAAAATTCAATTCAAAGCCAAGTGGTGTTTATTAATTATGTTCAGATAAAAATCTAAAAAAAATTGTCCTTTAAGCAATTAAGTTGAGAGATGAAACAACAAATGAGAAATTTACAAGCTGTGTTCAGCATGCTCAACTGAATAATTAACATGCCAAAAGCTAATTTTAGAAGGCCTTATGTGACAGATGATAGCTATTTATATTTTGATATTTTGACATCTGCTGAATAAACCAAGAAGAACCTCAAGTGGGGGACTGGGAGAGGAAAGAAATCAGCAAAATAATTTATTCCAAGGTTTAACAAATAACCTCTAATTATCTCTTTACAATGTTTTTTATAATAAAAAAATAACCTAAGGAACTGTCGCCATATAAGAAAACTTTTAAAAATGACATAACCTGTTATATCAACCAAATTAACACATCTACAAGAGTGGCTGTAATCCAGAAGCACTCTGCCAGACTTCATATGCCAACCAGCATCCATCCTATTGTTGACAAACAAAAGAACCTAATCAAGGTACAATTCATAAAAAAAATTCTGCAAGAACATTGTCAATAATAAGTCATCCTTATACACCGAATGCAAATATGGCGGATCACTCGGACGCCCCGGGACTAGTAGTGTGGAAGCGAGGCTAGTCAGTCCTCGATCATGACCGCGGCTTTTCCCTGCTTGTTTTGATCGTCACAGATGGCTGCGTGTTCTTTGACAGAGGATGATATTCCCGGCGCTTCACTAGCTGGAAGAGAATCAGCGAGTTTAAAAACGAAGAACTTCGTTTTTGGTTAAAATGCCGTGGCGATTCATTGAAGGGTTTGAAGACAAAGGCGTTATTAGTGAAAAGGTAAGGCAACATTTCGTGTCATTCTCAGTTTGCAGATTCCGCACATGTTGAGTTCGCATCTGGCTTCGATGCAAAATTTTTCGAAACTTAAAGCGATCATTTTTTTTTAACAAAGGGTTGAGGAGTATATAAAGACTGGCCATGATCAGAACATTGTCGATCCAGACAAGAATCGGATCTATACGAAAAGAAAAGAATTTTTTTTTTTTTTTTGTAATTTTTATTTTTTTTCAACATTTTGGGTTATAATACATACAATACAATACAAGACATAACACTAGTTACAATACTTACAATACGTCATAACTACAATAGATTACATACAACAAATTATAATTACTAATCGTAGCCTAATTATAC
This sequence comes from Orbicella faveolata, assembly GCF_042242905.1. Classification (NCBI taxonomy): domain Eukaryota; kingdom Metazoa; phylum Cnidaria; class Anthozoa; order Scleractinia; family Merulinidae; genus Orbicella; species Orbicella faveolata. Next base: position 25,097,338 of record NW_028301576.1, read on the forward strand.
CTAAAGAATATACAATGCGTTGTTTACAATAGTGCAGCTACCCAAATACAGAAAAAAAAAACAAAAAAAAAAAAAAAAAGAAAGTAAGTTAGTGACATGCTGAGAAGGAGAAATTACAAATTAAGCTCAACTATTATTAAGAGATGGCATTAGTTTTTCCCACTTTTTGTAATGTTTATAAAGTTGGTTATTTTTGGTAGCTATTTTTTTTTCAATGTAATAAACGGTTTTTGTCTTTGCTAAAAATATTGTTAATGTTGGTTTAATTTTATTTAATTTACATTTATAAATAAAAAACTTTCCTAGCAGTATCAAGTGATTCAGGATAATAAAGTCTTCGTTGTTGTTGAACACTCCAAACAATATATTTTCAAATGTCAAAGTGTCCAAAGATACATTCTGGTTTGAAAGCCAAGAAGAAAAAGCCCGCCAGAAGTCTTTTGTTGTATCACAATAAAAGAGCAAATGTTCGAGGGACTCGACCTCTTTCAAACAAAAGGTGCACATTGGTGATTCAATCATTTTAAAACGGAATAACCTCTCATTTGTGAAAATTATATCGTTTAATAATTTATATTGGAACTCTCTAATTTTTGTTTCAAGTGTGACAGTGAATGGTAAAGAATAAATTTTTTTCCAGTCTTCTATAACCTCTGGATATTTGTCCTTCAACTTCCTTTTGGCGGTTGGAGGAGTTTGTTTCTTTGTTTTAAATCCTTTATACAAAAGTTTTGAAGAGGCTTTTAACAGATCCGATTTGGTTTCGTCGATATAAATATACACTGTATCCAAATGCTGTTGAGGATATAGTTGCTGATGTTGAATATGTGATTCTTTGATAATTAATCTCCATTCTTTTGGTATGGCATCTACAATTCCTATTAATTTGAAGTACTGGATTGGAGATAGATTCGCTTCCAACACTTTAGGGCTTTCAAGAAATTTACCCGTATCGGATAACAAGTCACCAATTTTAACAATTCCTTTAGTAAACAAATGTTTTTCAAAAAGAGATTTTCCGTGTATCACAATATTCCTATTATTCCAAATAATTTGGTCTACAACATCCTCATAGGTGGCTACCTTGGATTTCTTTAAATTACGAAATGCCTCTAGACACTCTGTAGAATATTGGAAGATGAACCGGTAGTTTACTAGTTTCAAAATCACAGAACAGGATGAGTTTTCCACCTATATTTCCAAAAAAGAAATCATCTAAAATAGTTTTCCAAGTGCTGTTGCTCTCTCCTAGATACTTTTTTAAGATCATCACTCTTTGAGCCGATATCATGGATTCAATATCAAGCATTTTTAGTCCTCCATTTTCAATATCATTGATAAGCGCGGTCCGTTTAATTTTATCGTTACCTTTCCAAATGAAACCAAAAATCAGTCTGTTTATCTCCTTGACAAGATCGTTTGATATTGAGATTGCAGTCGCTTTACTCAAAAATTTTGGAATAATGAAGGTCTTAACTATTTGAATCTTACCAATCAGGGTAAGACCCCTCCACTTCCACATACTCAGCGTTTTTTTAATAGATTTGAATATTGAGTCGAAGTTTGCTTTGTCTTGTGATGGTTTGTGATAGTCAAAAACGGTACCTAATATCTTGATTGATTTTCGCACTTTGTGAGTAAAGTCATTTTGTACTAGTTTATGTGGGCCGATACCAAAAACTTCTGTTTTATCGTCGTTAATTCGGAGACCAGAATGCAATGAAAAAACCTTTAAAGTTGTACAAAGTCGCGAATATGCATTTATGTCTTTTAGAAAACAAGTCATGTCATCTGCAAAAAGCGTGAGTTTGATCTCCACGTTTTTGACCATTATTCCTTGTATGGTTTTATCCTGCCTGATTTGACATGCGAGAACTTCCAAAGCTAAGATGAATAATAAAGGTGATAGAGGGTCACCTTGTCGTACACCACGATGGATACAGAAAAGATCTGTAGTAAAGCCGTTATTTAAGATACAGCTGGATATGTTTGTATAAAATGTTTTTACCCATTGTAAAAAATACGGTCCAAAATTGAATTTTTCCAATACTTTAAATAGATATGTATGGTCCAGAGAATCAAATGCCTTTTCAAAGTCAATTGCCATTAGAATACCTGTTGTATTTGTGAGTTTTGCCAATTCAAGTAAATCATCGATTGTTCTAACTGCATCAAATGTAGACCTTCCTTTGATAAAACCATTTTGATTATGGTGAATAAGTTCTGGCAGGATTGGCTCCAGCCTTCTAGCAAACGCTTTGGATGCAATTTTAACATCTACGTTGATCAGTGAGATAGGTCGCCAGTTCTTTATAAATCGTCTATCTTTATCTTTTTTCTCCAATAGGGTAATCATTGCCTGCTTTTGCGAAGTTGATAGTTGCCCGTGTTGGTGAGAGAAGTTTAGAGACTTTTCGAGATACTTTGCAACCACGTGCCAGAACGCCAAGTAAAATTCCACAGTTAAACCGTCACTTCCAGGTGTTTTGTTTTTCGGAAATGTCTTCAATGCTTCGTACAGTTCGGATCTAGTAAGTTGTTTATCTAAAGTCATTTTCTCTTCATCAGACAATTTTTTAGTATCCACTTCATTAAGGAAACGATCAATTGAATTCTCACCTAAATTATACGAGTCTCTATCATAGAGTTTTTCATAGAAATCATGAATCTCTTTCATTATTTCTTTTGGGTCTGTTATATATGAATCATTATCCACGGATAATTTCCGTATACATGTCTTTTTCTTTTTAGCACTTTCTAAATTTAAAAAATACTTGCTATTCTTTTCGCCCTCTTCATACCAACTCACCCGAGATCTTATGATTGCTCCTTGTGTTATATAATCATAATGGCGTTCGTATTCTGATTTGAGAACTTCTAAATCGCAGAGATTTTCAGCACTTGGGTGTTCGTCACATTTTCGCTGACACTCTTTTAGTCTAATTTCCAAATTTACCAGCTCTGACCTTCTCACTTTTGCTTTCTTCTTACTATAACCAATCGTTTCATAGCGTATTTTATATTTTAAATAATCCCAGGTAACCCGCGGGTCTTCGATTGACCTTGAACAAGACCTTGAACAAGACCTTTTAGAATGATATACCGACCTAGATTATCTTGTTTACATACCTCAAATTTACAGTCAAGCCCTTCTTTGACTAGTGTTAAGACACCTCTGCTGTGTTCAGAACCATGACAAAAAAACAAGTCTCCTCTCCACTGGGATTTCCAGGTGTTTTCCACCTCGGATGTGCTGTAGGTCTCTTGTAGAAAAATTATATCAGCTTTATCCTTCATACACCAATGAAAAAGTGCTTTTCGTTTATCAAAAGATCTTATCCCCCGAACATTTAAGGATAGGATACCAAAATTTAAATTAAGTTTTGTAACTTTTTAAGGACATATTTAAGTGAAAAGGCGAGCAGTTGCAGAGAATGAGATAGTAATCTTTAGTAGATGAGCTAATGAAAAAATTTGCATGTCTCTTGAACAAGAAAAAGGTAAAACTAATTAATATTGAAAAGGAAAAAGAAACAAAAGAAAAACATTTATAACACCTACAACTACAATTGAACATGTATGTAAAACAGTAGCCAGCGATAAAAGCTGTTAATTGCGCTACTAATGGAATAGGTCTTGCACGCATTGCGCTAACTAGATGACACGCATGCAGCTCCATTTTTAAGAACAAGTGTGAATGAGGCTTACATGTTATGAATACCTAGATAGAGAGTTTATGTTCCAAAGAAATTAGAAGATTCGTATACCCTCAATAAAAAGTTTGTCCGGCTCTGATCTTTTGAAGAACGCCGATTTTCCGTCTTCTTTTGCTTTTTTGAACTTAGGCATTAATTCCTTTCTGCGGTCCACAATTTCTTTCGGAAGGTCTGGCGATATTCCGAAACCAGTTCCTTTCAGCTTTCTTGCACTTGACATGACTCGCTCTCTGTCGGAGTATCGCAAAAAACGTGCAATTATTGGTCTTGGTTTTTCTTGCGATGGGTCGCGCTTGCCAATGCGGTGCACTCGTTGATACTCAAAAGAATCCGCCTCGCTGATGTTAAGTTCCTTCTGTATAAAGCCAATTAACACCTCTTTGACATTTTCTTCTGAGAGGTGGAAAGATTCAGCAATGCCGTAGAAGCGAAGGTTTTCCCGTCTTTGATACACCTCCATATACAACTTCTCGTTTCTTAAGGCCTCGATCTTTCCCTTGAATTTGTTTTCGGTGTTTACTGTATTTTCTTGGATAGTTTGTTCCAGAAGCTTTACTTTCTTCTTTAAATTTTCTATCTCTGTATTTGCGAACGACATTCCTTCATCTAACACCTTCAGTTTTGTTGTGGCGTCCCTGCTGAAGCTTTCAAACTGCTCAGCTTTATCCTGTAACTTGTTAACCTTTCCATCGACCACTTTCACAAAACCCTCAAGGATGTCCAATTTCTTTTCCATGTTGTCTAACTTCTGCAGAACAAGGTCTAGCTTCGGCATTACAGAATTAGCCAACTCCACGGCAGCGGTGGTTTCGTCTTCTTCGCTCGATTGCACCGTGTCAGACATGTGCAACTTGACTTTGGCTTTCTTCTCCAACGGTGAAAGGGATTCTTCTTCCGACGAGTTGGATACACTTCTCCAAGTTGGCCCAGTTCTCTCTACATGAGTTTTTCGTCTGAACTTTTCTCCTTTTTCTGCCATGTAGAGGCCTCCATATACGAATTTTGAGCGGAGCTAGCAAAAACACGTCTATACTCTACCCATGCTCGGCCCAATCCCTCCCGAAAAGAAAAGAATGCAACGAGGCGACGAGCAAAGATGTTGATGCGAGTGTATCCGGTGAATCACAACCGAAGTATCCATCAGATGGCTGGTCCACCGACCTTACTAAAATGCCTTTCTTCACTCGCGCAGAAGTGAATCAACATATTTCGAAGTCAGGGAAAAACATTGGCTCCAAGACACACTCTGTTCCAACGAGTGTTAGAAAAGCTACCACGTTTCTTGAAGACGAATACTTGAAAGAAATTTTGGCAGCAAGTGATGGGAGCTATTTTTATTTCAAGTCACTATGTCACCACAGTTTTAGAAAGAATGACCCACCTCATAACTTAAAAGTAGCTCTGTGTATTGTAAGCGGAAAGGTAAAACATGCATACTGTACCTGTGTTGCTGGTGCTGTTGGTTTTTGTAACCATGTGTTAGCCTTGATGATGAAAGTCTGCAAGTTCACATTGTATGAATGCAAGAGTATAAGTGACTTAGACAATGAGGATGACATGCAACCAAAACAAGCTTGCACATTTATGTTGCAGCAGTGGCATCGAAAGGGTAGGGGGGACACCATAGTTTCACAACCAGCTATGGAGGTTGTTGTTCTCAAAACACATCAAGACTTAGACAGATCTTCATCAAGAGAATCTGGGGTGAGGTGCTTATTATATGAAGCTAGGACACTCCAAAGTATTAAAAGTCAAAGAGCAGATGAGCAGAAGTTGTGTGAAAGGTTGAAAAAGGAAAATCCAAAAATGGCATTGGCACAAATAATGGAACCTTCTCCTGAAAGTTCACAGTTGCTAGAAACCAAATTTGGTAAAAGCCCTCAAGGTTCCTATGCAAGTTATCAGCTGTCCACAACAGAGGATAATTTCAAAGTGTACTGTAACATTTCTCATGTACCTAGGGTTGACCCAGGCCACACACACAATGTCTCAATTAATTCTTATCCAAGATTCCCACTCAATACAGCAACAGAGGAGTTTGCTGTACCTGATGAATTGGCAGCAATTGAGAAAGCCTTACTGGAAAAGCTTAGTGTTGATGAAGAGAAAATCAATGACATTGAGACCAAAACAAGGGGGCGGTCTAATTGTGAAGAGTGGAAGCAGGAAAGAAAATTCAGATTTACAGCATCAAACTTTGGCTTAATCAGTGCAAGGAAAAGGCATCATGAGAATTTTGTGAACAGCCTGCTACACCCCAAGCCCTTTACATCACGGTACACTAACCATGGTATTAAGTATGAACCAGTTGCCCTGGAGCAGTACCAAAAATACATGCATTCCATTCGTCGGCCCATAAAAGTCCTGAAGTCAGGTCTAGTGGTGAGCCTAGATGCACCCTATTTGGGTGCTTCACCTGATGGCAAAGTCATTGACATTGGCTGTTCATTCCCCTTCGGCCTTTCAGAGGTCAAGTGTCCTGAAACAAAATTTCTGGTCACACCCCTGGATGCTTGTTCTGATAGCACTTTTTTTCTTGAAAATGTAAATGGTGAACCGAAACTAAAGCGGAATCACAAGTACTATACCCAAGTGCAGGGACTGATGGGAGTTACTGGTGCTAGATGGTGTGACTTTGTTGTTTATACAAGTAAGGGCATGACCTTAAAAGGAACATTAAAGTCATATTATTTTACTCATTTTCTTTCCAAGGCAGCAAGGGAGCCTTGAATAATTTATTCTTGGTAAATTCAATCAATAAGCTGAGACATATTCAAAAATAATGACATGGCAATATAAACATTTGGGCATTGAAGATATCTCCATTTTTTTAGTTGTGTTCATGAAAGTGGAAGTGACTACCTAACTAAGACTTGATCGAGTTGTCAAAAAATGTTTTGATCCTATCTACATGAATAATTTTCACTCAGGCAAAAAAACATAGCATCTAAATAATGATGCAAACAAATGAAGACTGATTTAATACTATAAAATTTAAGAAAACTCACATAAGATTACTGTTGTTGTATTTTGTGAATTTTAGAAAATAATTATTACAATAATATTGAAACTGTCATTATGTTCAAATTTGTAAATTCTCTCCTCTAGTTGTCAAAAATGTTAAGTGTAGTTCCATAAAATATTCATACAAATCCATGGAGGGGATTTTGTCTTCAGAACCCACACTCCTCTGGAAATTTCAGTTACATTTTTGTTCTTTGAGAACCACCCACCCCCCAGGAATTTCTAATCCCTTCTTTGGGGGTGTATGGATATTTTCTGGAACTACACATTAGAAATGTATTGAGAATTTGTCCCTTAACCCTGTGGGTTAATAGAATAAAAAGAAAAAGCTTATTTTAACCCATCTTATGTGGCTGTAGATTGAAAGCACTAATCAATGATAACAAAATGTTGTTCTTTTGACATACAATATGTCACACTGAACAGCCACCAGTTCTCAATGTTTTGCTTAAGTGCGAGTAGATTAATGTAAATGATAAATTGGGGGGGGGACTCCCATATGAAACAGATGGAATACTTATTGAAAATTTTGAATGAAACCCCTAAGGAAAACTAATCTGGGACAGGCTCAAGCTTTTGTCAGTGACCCCTAAAAAACACCAAAAATAACTACACATTTTGATACAACCCCAAACAAGGCCTCAGCAGACATAAAAAATAGGTTCTCCATGAATGTCCTTAGCGAGACCCAAAAAGCACCCCTGTCTGTTTCATATCCTATGGCAGCCCCTCCCCCCCTGGAATGATACAAATTATTCCGAAATCAGTGGATCTTGTGTATTGCAAAGAAAGGCGGACACACTCCACATCTGGTTAACAACAGAAAATAAACTTAAAGGTATTTCTCCTTTCCAGATAAGGAAGTTCTTGATCTTGTTGATTGCTCTTTCGACATGGATTCTTAGCCCAGCAATTTGTTGTGTTCGTACAACATCTTCGGCAGACATTTGAGTGTTTGCCCCGAGGAAGGGTGGTATGTTCAGTTTTATTCCGAGTGGCAAAATGTCTGCAATTTGAAATCCTTTGTCGGCCATAAGTGTCACCATTCTCAAATTTCTGTGACAAGAAGCCACTTCGAACAACAATTTCCCGGTCTGAGATGCTACCAGTGTACAGCTGGCTAATGAAGGTAATTGCGCCACTTGGGGCAATGCCCACTAGTCCTTTGAGCGTTACATGATTTTTATAAGAACTGAATAGCTCAGAATTGAGCAGTAAACTGCTAGGCATCTCACAGCGCACCTCCGCACAGTCTATGATGACTCTCGTAGTAGGAAATTTTTCTTTAAAATCAGCTGGCATGGTTGCCTGCACGATCTCCTTTGATGGCCAAATGCTTATCTGACCAAATTTCAAGTACATGTAGTTTATCCATGGTACAAAAACTCGGCTTACAGTAGACTGAGCCACACCATAAAGATGGGCCAAATGTTTTTCTGAGAACCCTCTTCTCAGACGACAAAGTACAATAAAAAATTCGTCTTGTGGCTTGAGCTTTCGGCGACGTCCTTTCTTTGCAGCCTGAATGTTGCCCTCATCGTCAGAGTCTGAATTATAAAAGTCTTCGGGGACATCTGTCACACTGCCTCTTGGGCAAATGTTTTCACAATTGTCTCCAGGATTCAGGTACTCAAAAATGGCCATAAAAGTCGCATAACTGGACATACCAGTGTAAAAAGAAATGTCTCCGTCCGTCGTGAAACGATCAACACAAAATAAACGTGAAGACATTTCCTTCTGTTGACGTTCGAAGTCTGTCAATTTCTCATTCAATTCGGTGTTTTCACGACGAAGGTTGTTTATTTCACTTTCTAGTTCACCGATCTTTTCACTTTGTTCGTTGTTTTCACGACGAAGGTTGTTTATTTCACTTTCTGACTGCTTCAATTTCTCTTCTAGTTCACCGATCGTTTTAGTTTGTTCGGAGATTTGTCTTTCTAAATCCTGAGTTTCACATGTGTCAACCTCGAAGCTTGTACTTGGCTCAAAGGCGAACATCTCGACGGTTTCTTCGGTGAGCAGTTTTTTCTTCGCAGGCAGCGGTTGGCGTTCAGTCGGGGCCTTTCTTTTTTTTGGAGAAGGTCCTGACCAGTCAAATTTTGAAGGAATACCACCTTCCTTGACATAAATCTGTCCGTTGATAGACTTCCTAAGATCTTCTGACTTGAAATGCAGTGAACAGACTTTCGTACGCTCTGTTATGACGAAACCCTTGCCTTCATCTCGACGGATCGCGTGTATCCACTGTTTTCTTAGCAAAGGCGCTTTAGGAAAGTTAAAAAAAGAAACCTTTTCTCCCGATAACGATGTATAACCTTTCTGATTGCAGTTGGGTACGCAGCAAAACGAAGGCATCGCAAAATGAATCCACAACACGCGTAGTCAAAACATTGCACCAAGGACTGACTAGCCTCGCTTCCACGCTACTAGTCCCGGGCCGTCCGAGTGATCCGCCATATTTGCATTCGGTGTATTCTTATATAAAGAATTGCCAGAGAGGACAGCCTTTCCTTACTCGGAGTGCTGCGACTTTCAAACTCTTCAAGCTAATTCTTACGTTTAGCAGTGCTGATCATGGCAAGTACTGTACATGCATATGTGGTCGTCACACCCCTGTTATATATTGCTGAGCCTGAATCTTCAGGTTGCAACGCATTAACATATTTGGCATATTTTTTCTCTCTTTCTAGTTGTCATGACAAATTATAAACAAAAATGACTGTGAAGGTGAATTAATCAACATGACACGAGCGTGGGACAAAGAAAAATTCTGAGTCCCGGACAGGAATCAAACCCATGACCTCCCGAACACCGGGCGGGCGCTCTATTCACTGAGCTACGAGAACTCATGGAGAGCAAGGTCATTTAACTGAGTTCATATATGATAGGTGTCCTGCATACTGCTAGGATCAACGCTATCGAATTCATCGTGAGTAGTGATAAGTTAATAAAGATGGTGAATTTTTAAAATTTCGGGAGGTCATGGGTTCGATTCCTGTCCCACGCTCGTGTCATGTTGATTAATTCACCTTCACATTTCATTACCAAGCTTAAAATTCACCATCTTTATTAACTTATCAAAAATGACTGTATCTCAACATCAAAATAAAGACTAATGGCCGCAGGAAATTTAAACATCTTGATCCAATGGAATGGATAATAACCCAATCAAAAATATAGAAGCAAATTATAAAGCTCTTTAGATGTGTTAATGGTTTCAATTAACAATTAACCTGCTGCTAATAAAATAACAACGCAAAAACAGGAAGGAATATATTTGTGCATTCTACTGTTTAATGAGTGACTGCAGTGTCCTGCATGGCTTAACTTGCACTAGGAAAATTAAGCATTAGTTTAATTTGTCAACAATTTTTGCATGTCCCAGAAGTCAAGAATATATAAGTAGTTATACAAGTTCATTGACAACATTATAAGCAATTTTTTTAACTAAAAACACCACGAGAAACACTCACCTTAAGCACTTCTGGGGAGTGAAACTGATGTTTCACTCTGTGCAATTCATTGCAGCGCTCAGTGCAATAGTATGCACCAAAGCTACAATCCTGGCACCTAGTTTGAGCGTCCCTATCACAGTCACCTTTAACACATTTAGGCAGGATGAAACCTTCCATCCTGAGAGATGACTGAGGTAAGGGGCACCCTTAACACCTCCCAGTTTCTGCACAACCGTTCTCTTTGTTTTTGATATGGTGTGGACAAAGTTTCTCCATCAGATTCTTCATCTCTGCTCCATGACACGCAAGCAGCTGAGTCATCCTCCACCATCTCGCTAGGTTCTTCCACATCATTTGAACTTGTTGGAGTTGACCAACACGAAGGCAAGTTGACAACTGATGTGCTTCTCTTATTCGAGACATAGATCACTTTAAAAGCTGATTTCCCTTTTTTCTTGCCGCTTCCGAAATACATATTGTTTACTATGCTAACAAACTAACTAACCTATAACTACCTAACCAACTAACTAAATTAACTAACGATTAAACTGAAACTAAAAGGACGAAAGGGACGCCATATTGAAAAATAAAATATCCGTTGCCCATTACCTGCCCTCCCACCCTAGAAAAGTAATTGTCGTAAACGTTGTTCATTTACAATACATTAGTTTACTGTGATACAATGCCTAACAATTCCAATTCCGTTTTCTGACCATAGTGCTATTTTTGGGGTAAGAAAGCTACACAGGATGAAACGCCCTCCACCAAAAATTATTGAAACGAGAAATTATAAACATTATAATCCAGCATTGTTCCGTGACGACCTAAAATACATCCCATGGGAAATCATCGAACTCGAAGAAACACGAGAGGGTAGTTGGAACGCCTTTAAAGACCTTTTTCTAACAGCTGCCGACAAACACGCACCCATTGTTACGCGTCGCGCCCGTGGATATTCAGTGCCGTGGTTAACAAGCGATCTAAAGAAACTTATGCAAGAGCGTGATTACCACCACAAAAAGGCCCTAAGTACAAACAAAGAACAACATTGGAGCAATTATAAGCGGTTACGCAACACCATAAACACAAGAATGTGTGAAGAAAAAATTGACTATTATGCAAATCAACTGGCGGATGAAAAAGACCCAAAGGTGATGTGGCGAACTTTGCATAAAATCGTCCCCCAAAAAATCAAATCAGTACCTTCAAGCAGTGATGGTCTTACAGCCTCAAGATTCAATGGCTTTTTTACATCGATTGCAAACTCTCTGAGCAGCCATTTTGAACGTTGTACTCTGCCAAAAGTTATGTCAACTAGAGTTGAACAAGACTTTGTCCTTGAAGAGGTGTCATCCGGATTTGTTCAAAAAGAATTGCTCAAAATGAAGTCAACTAAAGCTACTGGCCTCGATGGAATTCCTGCTCGATTACTGAAAGATGCAGCAAATGAAATATCTAGACCAGTCGCCTACCTCATAAATTTAACAATTTCTACCTGTATGATACCATCTGAATGGAAAACTGCGAAGGTAACTCCAATATACAAATCGGGCGATAAGAGCGACCCAAATAATTATCGTCCGATTTCAGTCCTTCCGTTGATTTCTAAAGTAATGGAACGAGCAATTCAATCACAGCTTGTAGCATTTCTAATCAGAAACCATTCCTTGTCAGTTCATCAATCAGGATTCCGTAAGAAACACTCCACTGAAACAGCCACTGTACACTTTGTTGATCACATTTTAGAACAAATGGATAAACAGATGATTACCGGGTCTATTTTTATAGACCTAAAAAAAGCGTTCGATCTCGTTGACCACCTCTGCCTGCTCCACAAACTAGAACATTATGGAATTAGAGGGAAAAGTTTGAAATGGTTCGAAGACTACCTTACAGCTCGATCCCAGAAGGTCAAATACAACCAAGACGAATCATCGAGCTTAACTATTAGTTATGGGGTTCCCCAAGGATCCATACTGGGCCCGATACTATTTGTGATATACATCAATGATCTCCCGCAAAGTCTACTGAAGTCACAAATAGGCATGTATGCCGACGATACTGTTATATATTTCTCTGATTCCTGTCCAGATATCATCAAGCAGGTTCTTCAAAACGATCTTACCAATGTTGAGAAATGGTTAGTAAGCAACAGGCTGATACTTAATCAGAGTAAAACTAAATGGATGCTGTTTGGAACTAGGCAAAAACTAGAACACTGTCCAGACTATAAAATAGAGCTTCACGGGAAAAACATTGACAGAGTATCAAGCTTCTGTTATTTAGGGGTAACACTAGATGAAAATCTGTCATGGAACGAACATGTAGAATTGATTTGTAAGAGAGTAAGAAAACGTCTCGGCCTGCTGTCACGCATACGACCCTACCTTACTCTAAAAGCTGCTAAATGTGTGTATAATTGTTTAGTTCAGCCGATTTTTGATTACACTAACATGGTATGGGATGGGCTGTCAATCGGTTGCAGTAACAGCTTGCAACGTGTGCAAAACAGAGCAGCACGCATTATACAAAGGAGGGCAACAACCGAAGGATCTTTTAAAATGTTAGGGTGGGTGGATTTGGAAACCCAAAGAAAAGCCCACAAATGCATTTTAGTTTTTAAATGTTTAAATAATTTAGCTCCTCCATATTTGTCGGATTATTTTATTAGAAATTGCAACGTTCATTCTTACAACACGAGGACAAGGAACGACATGCACTTGCCGAAACCCAAGTTAACGCTAGGGAAAAGGACTTTCAGATACTCTGGTGCGCTTCATTTTAATAATTTACCCACTACAATAAAAGAAGCAACATCGCTCCCCATTTTTAAAAATCTTCTTAGACTTTATTTTAGAGAGTAGTTTTTATTTTTAATTTTTTATAATTGTAAACGTTAATCTCTATGTATAGAAATTTAATGTAGTCTTAATTTACGCAGGGCCCCTTTTGATACCAGCCAAGTGCTGATTGGGCCACCCTGCCTAAATAAAGTTGACCTTGACCTTGATTAGTTAGTGTGTTACAACGTGCGGAACAGCTGGCATGACGGCGATGATGGAGTCATGCAACATGGTGGCCATACTCCAGCTAATAGGCTGACAGAGACATGCACCCTCGGTTTGTAGCGTCCCTCTTTGATATTGGACATCCATGCTATGGTCAATTGACACCTGTCAAAACAAGGTATCCGTTGACCAGTATCACATGACCACATGGCGGGCTCAAGTTTAAAGCTTGTTGGTTGTTTGGAAGCGGGAAACACTAACCTGGGATTATAAAATTTAATCGAAGTATACAAATCACTGCTTTTGTTTTGTGTATTTTGAGGACCTTGAGATTATTCAAACTCGAAACAAGGCCAAACAACAGAAACAAAAAACCTCACTGTAAAGTTAAAAAACTCAAATCAAAATTCTTGCTTATCCTGGGTTAGCTTAATCGGGCTTTGAACAACCCAGCTCAGGAGCTCCGCTTTTAGGCTTGGCTAAAGGCTTGGCCTTCCCTAAATCTATATATTAAAGTTGAATGAACAAGCTTTCTGTCGGTATATGATGAGGTGCATTTTAGTTTGATAAATGCAGCAAAATAGATATGATAGGATGCGAAAATACCGAGTCAAACGACCGTGGAGAGGATTTTAGGTAAGCACTTTCTTTGAGGTTTTTATTGGAGTGGGATGAACTTAATGAAAATTCGAAATGATATGATGGCATTTCAAAGTCCATTTTCATTAGATATGTATTTATTCTTTGCTTTTGTCTTCTCTCTGCAAAAATAAATCATGGCCCTTTTAGCCCACCATTAGTGACAAGAAGGAAAGATTTGCTATTGGAAAGTACCAAAAGCTGAAGAAGGAAAGGGCAAATTCCCTTATTCAAGCATCACTTCAGGTAGATACACAAATAAGTGAGCTCAACAGGCAACTAGAATCTAAAAGAGCCAAAATTGATGCATTGGGGAAAAAATTACACAGCACAGAAGAAATTGTACTGAGACGAAAATGAAAGGTTGGTTCACTTCTCTGTATATGTTGTATAGTAAAACCCCCCTTATAACAACCTAGAATTTTCAAGGTCAGGCTGAACAGGTCCTATAGTTTTTCACAATTCAGGCTCATTAGGAGAAAAGGTTCTTATTTTTCAGAGGTTGTATATATACATTTTTTTAATTTCACATGGTCAAAACTGGGTGTTTGTTAACTGCATGGCTCCGATGATATAACAATCAAGGTCCAGGAAGGAGATCAATACATTTTTATATTTTGTTTTATAACATATTTTAAATTGTCTATATCGCACTGTAGCTTTATGGAAAACATATTTCTGGTGAAAATCCAAAGAAATGTAAATCAAAGAAATCATATACCCAATACCTTTTTGTGAGAAGTTTATCACACAATTAAAATCCGGAATTTACACCATCAAAAGTGGATTGGTTTAGTTGTATAAGAACCTATCTTTCGTTGCCAGGCACAACAGGTTCTTATACTTTTGGGTATATAAATGCTAAATTTCAGCCTGTAGGTTCTTAAGTTGCTAGGTTTTTATATGCGAGTTTTTATTGCATTCATGTTGTGAGATGACATCAAACAGCAAGGCAGACTGTTTACATGAAGGTTCTCTTTATTGCTTAGCTAATTATAATAGGTGGAGCCTTGGGTTAGCTGTATTAGGCTATGAACCTTTGGCATGCAATTTTTCAAGGATCTCAGAAATTCAAAAGCTGTAAAATTTTGAATGATTTCCATATATGAAAGTTGAACAGCCAAATTGATTTCCAAGTATTTTAACTTTGAATCATGAACAGATAACTGAGCTTAAAGTTGCTGGTGATGAGAATGAGTGTCCAGCAACCCACACTAGAATGCCCATGACCTCAATGCCTCATGACCGATGACCTCAAACAAATGCTCTAGTACTGTATTGTTATTATTAGTTTGTGATCAACAGCAAAACATTCTTTTATGAAAAAAGGTTTTTTAGAAGTTAACATCTGAACTCAAACAAATATTTTTATTTAGTTTATTGTTGTCAAGGTTTAAGCTGTAGCAAAACTTGTTGTTTATGAGGAAAGGTTTCAGAAAACTGTATTTATTACACTGTATCGCTAGCATATAATTAATTAATTTGTCATTTGTTGTTTGAATTCTTAGAGAATTTACACTTGGCACTTGAAAAAAAGGGCAAGACTCTGCATAAAAAGGAAAAAAATTATTTGTTATATTGTCATTGAAAAGTTTTGCAAGACTTGTTCTTGTGAAAGCTAACGTCTGAACTCAAACAAGTGTTTTTAAATGGTTTATTGTTAAGGTTTGAGCTGCAGCAAAACCTGATATTTATGAGGACACGTTTCAGAAAACTGTATTTATTACACTATATGGCTAGCATATAATTAATTAGTTTGTCATTTGTTGTTTGAACTCTTAGAGAATTTACACTTGGCACTTGAGAAAAAGGCCAAGACTGCATAAACAAGAAAAAATTATTTATTAAATAGTCATTGAAACGTTTTGCAAGATTTTAAAATAAACACAAGGTTCAATAACTCTTTTTCTGGTTTTTCCCACATGGAATAGAACATTCAATTTAAATAACTATGTAAATTATTACGTTATAATTATTATTGTTCCTGAAAAGCACCATAGGGAAGGTTCAATAAAGTATTCATTCGTGCATTCATTCATTCATTCATTCACTCATTCATTCATTCCTAGATTCATCGTTGCTCCCTAACGTAACATTTTTTCAATTTTAGCCTTATAGTTTAAAATTTAATTTCCTTCAATAATTTTGGTATTGTTTGAAAGCTATTAGTGTCCTCTTTTATTGGTATGAAGATCGTTGAATTTACTTTTTGTTGGGCTGAGTAAGAGGCGAAATGAACAAAAAATGTTATGTTAGGGAACATAGTCGTGGATTTGCCTAGCTTTTATCCCAGAAATCCAGAATTATGTGCTATCAGCGTTATAGAAAAGCGTCAACAAAGTGCACATATGCCGTGGAACTTCCACAGAAGTTTTAGTTTGGAAGAAAAGGCGAGAAAAAAATTGTAGCGTTTTGATATACTTAACACGGTCAAGTAGAGGTTTCAAGAAATGAAAAAGTCCGCAAAGGTTGCACTCTCTAAGGGAAATTGTTATTACAGTATTTCAATTTAACGAATCGTATTGAAACTCATTGGGATGGTAGCTATATGTATTAAGAAGGTACCACGAAAGTTTCAAGGCAATCAATTGGTTTGTTTTTTAGATATAGACATTTTTGTGACAACTATTCAATAACGCATACAGTGTTAACTTCCGGTTTTGAAGGTATTCTATCAAATTTGGTGTGTGGAGCCTAGTGTTGTCTAAATACTACAGCAGTGGCTGCGCGTGGTTTGCTGGGAAGAACTGACAAAAACATTTGCCATTTTTTGGCCACCAAGGTGGCCGTTTATTTTTATAACAATAAACTTTTACTCTGAGAAACATTAAACAATCAAAATCATTCCCAACAAAGGTGGGGGAGTACCCGCACAAATATTCAAAAAATACCATTTTCCCTATCCCAAGGGAGGGTGGGTGGGAAATTACGAACTGCGCGTAAAGCACGAGTGTTTGGGAAAAGAGGACAGTAGCCTGGCCTCGTCTGCTTAAATATAGGTTTTCCAAGGACCCAGATGTCCCCCCAACCCTTTGCTGGGAGACTGGCACTAACCAGATGCATAAAACCATTTATTCCCCAGTGGGGTGAATAAATCTCCTTTCTTTAATAGCCTGCATAAGCCATTTCTTTTAAGTGACAGAAAAAAAGATACAGTGCGAAAAAAATGCTGCTATAAGATTTAATTGTTAATAACTATTTCTCGCATTCTAAGCTTCCTTGTTATTTAACAGCTAATGCATGTAATGGTAGAGTTGTAAGGCTACAAAATAAATTTCTACGAGGATTATCAAACCGACGATCGTGATACCTTCCTCTGCGTGTTAGGCGTGGCCCACATAGCATCTAATGACGCAAAGTTACGACATTTTCATTTTTAGTTTTAAGTTTCTACGTCATTTCGTTCCTCCTTTTAGTTGTGTATGTGTTGTGTTGCGTTACTTACACTGGTCATACAATGTAGCTAACTGATAACGATGCACTTCATCATCATCTTCCTTTTGTTGTTCTGGGCACATGCCAAAAAATCCACCCTTATCCTTCACCTTCAAGTGCTGTAATTTAGACTAATTTGTGGCATTGTGTGTCGTGTTAGGTCGCCTTGCACAATTCAAACGGAGATTGTGTTCCCACTTTTCACGGAGATCTTTTTTTCACGGAGATCTGTTAATGTGGATTGTCTAAATTGCTATGTGCACAGAAAATATTACGCCTCCAAAATAAACACGTACTTGCTTGAAATAATCGCGTTGCTTATCTTAAACATGCACACAAGAATATTGTGCTCTTTCTTAAAACAGAGATTTCTCCTTATCGGCCACGCCCTCTGAGGTCTTTCTCCATTTGCCGGCATCCCTCACCCCAAAAGGGCGTACACAGAACGCATTCCCTTTAAAGTCCAATGGGCATTGTTCACACAGTATGTGACCAACATAAGCACATCAAGTATGGCACACAAGATCTCGTGATGCATCTTGAAAATCTAGTTCGCCTTCTTCTAAATGATTTCTGTTATCTCGATTTCTGAATAGAAAACAACTTCAAATTGTATACCTGTTTGTATCTGGGAAGCTACGCCGTTTACGCATCAATTACTTAAGGGTAACTACCCCAGGACCACTCAGAGAGTAATCAGGCAACGAATTGTGATAGAAACGGTTTTTACGTATTCTGGGTAATATTGGGTAAAACCCTGCATATGCAGCTGATCGCATCATGATTCAAATTTTTGAGGTTACTGATGATCTAGAGAGGTGCTTTCAGTTTTTCCCTGTTCGTTTACGCATAATTTTTGGTTAAACTCAAGCAAACCATATATCTCTGAAATGGTCATAAAATGTGGAATTTGTTTAGCACGTGAGAAGCTTTAAACTCAAAACTATCAATGCTCACTTCGCTGAGTTACCTTGCTTCACATCATCTTCTACAACCACACAAACCCTACAGTATCTTTCAGCACTTGATAGGCTAACAAATAGTGTCGGGCATTAAGCTAGGATCTCCCTATTAGTTTATGAGGAAATAATCTTTGAAGTTGACCAAAATAACTTGAAATGTTCGTTTTGCGCCATGCAGAGAGACAACAAAGTAAAAATATTTCTAATTTTGTAAAAGCCCAGCAGACTATGGTACCCTATCAAGTGCTGAATTATATATCTGTTATTCAATGAAACAAAAAAAAAACTTTTGCAGATTGTAGGAGTTTTAATCCCAGTAAAAATGTCAAACGCCATGACATGCAATCAACGTAAACGCAGTGGAAGTTCTTTACAACAATAGTAAACCTTTCAGAAAAAGAAAAACTTCACTGAACAACTGTTTCAATAATTGTTGTTGAAGGTTCCAGTGCAAATCAAAACACTATGCGAAACTTAGACGATGAAAAGAAGACGTCAAATCAGTTTGCTAACTTTTTAACTTTACGAAACGCGTGTCCTTCACTAACATGTCTAACAGCAATCTTCTCTGGCAAATAAAAACTTTAGCGTTGCTCCAATAAAAGGAGACACTAAAACTGCAGAGAACTTCAAGAAAGCCATGAAGAGTGTTAAGTGTTAATTTGAAGACTTACGTTATGGGTCTCAAAAATAACCAAACAACAACAACGACTGCCAGTATTCCTCTTGAGAAGAACATAAAGGTAATGCTGCAGCTCTAATAAAAGAAAAGTCTCTTGCTAGACAATACCTGAAGAAAGTCACAAGGAATTGTTCCGGTATGACTACTTCGTGATAGCTTTCTAAATCTTCTTCTTTCTGTCCTTATCTTGTCACAGATTTGAAGAGGCGTGAATCTGTCAAGAACGGCTTTCGCAGCAAGGTTTTCGCCAAGGCGCTTCATAACTGATGCTCACTCGATGACTGCAGTTGTCCTGACCAAATCTTCAAAGAGAGTTACGAGTGCGTTAGTCTGCTCATCTGAGAATGCCCCACCTCTATGAGAACTTGCTGTGAAAAGTGTTAATGTCTTTTCTGCGTTCTCTTCTTTCTGTGTAAATCTCTCTAGTTTTTGGTCCACAGTTTCTTCTTCAGTAGGAAGTTGAATAGATTGGTCATCAGTTCCTGCTCCAAACAGTGAGCGTACTTTGTCACGAACTTTTGTCACCATAATATCCTTGAGAATAGGATGATCCTTTATTTTTAGTCATGTTTCTTCGATTGTAATGTGCTTTCTCCCAATGTTGGTCATGAAACACTCGCGAATTGCCTCATCCTCTTCTTTACTCCACACGTGCCAGTTTGAACTCCCTTCTCCTTGGCTTTCTGATTCTCCTGGTTGTTCTTTGGGCGTCTTGTCATTTTCAGTTTCATCGTTGGATGGGCTCGGCGAACCTTGGAAAATAATTTGAAGTGATTCTGATTTTTCTTTTCTGTCTGATCAGGTAAAACTTCTCTGCCGTCTTTGGATTATGGCTCATAAGGTCTGCTAAGTTGTTCTTTAGGTGGGCGTGGTCACTGTGGACAGCAGAAACAGCGGCCTTTCTGAAAGACGTTGCACTCACATGCTCAGCTTTGCCAGTGGACCTTTGCCAGAAGGAGTTGATCTGTGCTGTTATCATTGACGATGTCATAGCTTTCGCTGACCAGCTTACGAAAACACGATCTTCATTTTCCCTGGTTACGCCCATCAAACGGTGGTGCATGAAAGAAACAAAGGCTAGGAGCCATTTTTGGACGGACGAACTCAAAACAACAGTGGCCGGGCCATGGTATTTCATTGTTTTGTGTTTTAGTACATCAACAACGAGCTGATTGCCCTCATTCTCTGCCTTTCTCAACTCGCCAAGCGTCATGCTTGATAACGGCCCAGATCGACAAGCGTTGTTTATGCAGATGGTTGTAAGTAGGTAGTCTCAGACAAGGCAATATTCAGCTTGTGTGGGCTGGATGTTTTCTCTTCACATCCCCGTGCACTGGCCAAGAGTGGAGATTGCGTTTCGTACCAGATCTGACTTATCAAACGCTTGGATGTCTTTAGGCGTGACGAGCTTTTCCAGGTATTCAAGTTGTTTTTCCCATCTTCTTTGGGCTATGGGTGCGTTGTAAGAACTCATCCATTCCAAGACCTGTTCTTTCACTTTCCGAGCATCCTCTTGGCTCTTTAGGATGTTGCTGGAATTTTCAACCATTAAAAGTGAAGAAACTTTGACAGAGATCTGAGATATGTTTTGCAGGTGCCAGGTCGTCGCTGCTTTTCAAGGGGTGAAAGCCATTTATCCCGAAGCGCCTTTACACTGAGTGTTGAGGTTGCGGTCAGATGTTTGGGATCGATGGTTTGGATTATGGCAAAGATCTGTGAGGTGTACTGTTTAGCAGTCTTCTCTTGACGTCCACCATCAATTCTTAGTTTTCACTCACGTGACACTGGCCATAGCAATGGTTGCTATCCACCATCTTTGTGTCCCTCGAGTGTAAACAATCTAAGAAGCAAAGAGACGTGAATGTGATAGTTCGAGATGGTCCACTGTATTGTAGTTGGTTGTGGGAGCAAAAGTGGCAAGCACAAGATAAATTTTAGCAAAATACCGAAGATTGTGACAAATCAAGGCGAGGAATGGGAAGAATTAACGAGGGAGAGAAGAAATCGATGGATTTCTGCGGTGAGTCGAGGTGACACCGAAGCAAAGAATGTCCTTGAAAGCAAGCGTGTTTGTGGTTGTCATTTTGTTTCAGGGAAGCCTGCACCTCCCTGGGACAAGCACAATATTGACTGGGTTCCCACTTTAAACCTCAGTAAAAAAGAATACAAGGAATCCGAACAGAAAGAACAACAACAGAAGGCTGCAGGGGAAAGAGCTGAAAGAGCAAAAGAACGCCGGAAGCGAAACATTGAGCAACAAGAAGCCGAAGTTGCTGAGAAAAAAAAGCATCTTAATCAAAGCGGCAATCGTGTAGTTAATATCCCTTTCTCCGAGGCGAGTACGAGTACAGAAGCTGGTAATGCTGATACTGCGGAAGCTATGTTAATAGAGCAACAGGAGGCATCGTGTAGTGGAGCTACGAGCGAAGGAACAGAAGAATTTGTTCATGATGTCGAGTCTTCAAAAGACGCTGCAACACAAACTGAAGAGTTCGAATACATGTTTTTTAAGCCCATTTACCAAGCAGCGGACAGGGAGTATTTTAAATCCAATGATAAAGTGCACTTTTACACAGGATTGCCATCCTACCAAGTTCTTTTAACAACATTGAATCATGTTGCACCGCACTTGAATCGTCGCTCACAGTCGCTGGATCCTTTTCAGGAATTTGTGATAGTTTTAATGAAACTCCGTCTCAATGTGCCTTTTCAAGATCTGGCTTACCGATTCATGGTATCAGT
Source organism: Orbicella faveolata (assembly GCF_042242905.1). NCBI lineage: Eukaryota > Metazoa > Cnidaria > Anthozoa > Scleractinia > Merulinidae > Orbicella > Orbicella faveolata. Next base: position 25,119,001 of record NW_028301576.1, read on the forward strand.
GCCTACTGTTTCTCGGATCTTTTGGTCATGGATCAATGCCATGGACAACAGATTGAGTCCACTCATTCACTGGCCAGAGAGGGAAAATCTTTGGAAAACAATGCCAATGTGCTTCAAATATGCATTTGGAAACAAGGGAACAGTAATAATTGATTGTTTTGAGGTATTTATTGAAAAGCCCACAAATTTAATGGCAAGAGCACAGACATTTAGCTCTTACAAACATCACAACACCATCAAAATTTTAATTGGAATCACACCTCAAGGGACTGTTTCATTTGTCTCTGAAGCATGGGGAGGAAGAACCTCTGATAAGTTTCTTACAGAAAACTGTGGATTCCTTGAAAAACTCTTGCCTGGGGATATGGTCATGGCAGACAGGGGCTTTACTGTCAATGAGAGTGTGGGACTAAAACAGGCGAAACTGGTCATTCCGGCGTTCACTAAGGGGAAGTCCCAGCTGGACCCTGTAGATGTCGAGAAGACAAGAGGAATTGCCAGTGTACGCATACATGTCGAAAGAGTCATTGGACTGTTGCGCTGAAAATATACAATTTTAGAGGGAACCCTTACCACAGATTTCCTAAGGGGCAACCCTAATGGATTGCCTGAGGCACAGGTTCTGATCATAGACCGCATAATTAGGGTTTGCTCTGCACTTGTAAATTTGTGCCCCTCCATAGTTCCATTTGACCAGTCATGGGGTAGTAAAAGTTAATTATGTTCACTAGCCAAAGCGGAGTTGAGGCCCTGCCAGGGGGGGGGGGGGGAATCCTGTGTCGCTTGTCTAAATTTGAAAATGTCCCAGTATTGCTGTTTTATCGCACTTCCCATCGCTGTCGGTACTTGAATTGAAGTAAGATGGCTTGTCCTTGTTGTAATTTCAGTATTTCCAAAAAAAACTGTTGTTTGTTTTCATTTTATTTATGTGCTGTCGCTACCTTTTGGGCTGTGTCACTTGTTGGAATTTACCCTGATAAGGCCTCAGAGTCTGCTCTCTGACCACACATTGAATTTCAACATTTTGTTTACTTAATTATGTCTTGTAATGTTATTGTAAATAATTATTTTTCTTATATTGATACAAACATAACATGAAAACCACTGATAAGAATTCATTTTTTCCAAGTTAGAAGCAACTGATTACATCTTGTAATTGTTATTTGCTGTTTTTTGGAAATTTAAAAAATAGTTAAGGTTTAAAATAGGTTCCTGTTTGTCATAAACTACAGTAGCCTGGTGCTACTTGAAGAATATTGATACTTTGTAAGGACTCAAAGACTGCAAATTACAATTAATAATAATTATTAATTAATACAGCTACATGCATCATTTTTTGAGAATAAACCACTAAGTTATTTTAAAAGCGGAAGGTAGAGTACTGTAAGCTCATATTCAGGACATGCAGTTACACTGCAATGGACCAAACTGCTAATTCTTCATCAATTTCTCAACCAGAAGCTGTTTTCAAATTTAATAACAAAGCAAGTGTATGAATAAACAAAACTGCTACCTGCAGGGTGCAAAGAAATTGAATTTTTCCAGGTAGTACTTTGGGCAAGCTGTAGTCAGGACATACAGTTGTACTAGCCCAAAGTCATTTCAAATAGCAAAAAAACCTTAGAAGCACGATTTTTTTTTCTTAAAGAATTTACCAGAAAACTTTTGATGGCATTGTACGACAAGTGACAGATCAAATCCACTAGCCTGACTGCAAAATTCACTAGCCCTGGGCTATCAAACATGTACTTCTTTGCAAGCTGCTTACGCTTAGCATATTTTAAAGCATCAGATTTTGATTTGACTTTTACAACATTGTATTTGGTTTTGTACAGTTTGTGAAAGCATAATCTAAAGTTTGCAGTGCAGTCAGGTAACCTCAAAACATTTTCTTGTTAAAACAAATCTATGCACCTGGTCAAATAAGGTTGAACTTTTGTAGTATGATAACCAATTTTGCCATTTTAGAGGCACATGAAAGTCAGAGAGGCCATGGGTCTATTCCTGAAATGAGATCTCAAACTGAGGGCTAAGCCTTTGCTAACACACATGCATGGATATACATGTATCTCCAACTACAATTGAAGGGGTGAATGGAAATTAGGCCTTAAGTAACACTTGATGAAATGACACACTTTCCTTTTGTTTCACAAACAATAATACAAGGGAAATAGAAGGAGAAATGCACTTGTTTTTGCAGATGTCACTTAGGGTTTTTCATACACCCCTTCAATTTTAAGTTGCAAACAGTAAGACAATCTACTTATGTTTAACTTTGAATAAAACTGGCATTTAAAAAATTGGGAACATGTTCAATTTTTTGTCTTTGAGACAAGCTGCTAGATGCAGACGCATTCTTCGAACATCAAAAGTGACATGCATGGGGTCTGTCCCTAAAGCTAAAGAGACAGCAAACACAATGGCAAAAACACCACAGTCACTATCATTGGTCTGCTGCTGCACAGGAACAAATTCTAGTGAAACCAAATCTCCACCTAACAGGTCATTGGTCTGATCCTCTATTTCCTGACTAATGACATCATGGAATAGGCTGTCGTACAGGTGTACTTTCCCAGGCAAACATCCTATGTTACTAATACAGACCCAGTGATTACTGCCTGTATGAAGAATCTGGACAAATTCACCTGAAACAACGTCAAAGTTCCGTACACATCCAAGGGTTGGACGTTGTAGGCCCTCGAGTAGTGGGTTGATGTCTTGTATAAGCACTTGTGCTGCTTGTACAATGTCACCATTAAGCCAACCGGATGAATCATTAATTATATCATAGTCTGAATCTTGAAGCTTTGCTAGGGGACCATATTTGTCAACAGTGCCTGTAGTTTCCTTAGTGATCTCAATTTCATCATCACTGACGCTGCTTGAATCACTTAAAACACTCGAATCTGCTGAAACTGGGGATGAACGAGCAGCAAAAGAAGTAGAAGTAGTAGGTTTAGTCCCTAGATTAGGTTTTTGTTTTTTCTTGCAAACCTCGCACTGCCAAGTTGTCTTAGCATTGTTTGGCATCCTTTTCAGCCCCAAACAACTCAAATGAAAATAGTGTCCACTCCCGCAGCTTGTTCCATGACACTCGAGTAATCTGTCAGTTGGGGTTGCACTGACATTACAAATACAAATGTTGCTACATTCCATGGCAGCCTGGTTGACTGCAGGTGGCTCTTTGCTTTTTTCTGTTTTTCTCCTTTGCTTGAACTGTGGCAATCTACTACAGTATGGGCAGTACCATGTCTTCAACAATGGCACCTCAACAAGTGACAGACATGTGGTGTGGAATTTACCATAAGGGCAGTCCACATTACTACATGAGATTACATGATCACTGGGCTGGCCTCTGCAAAAGCAAATGCCACTGTCACTGGGAACACTTGGAGGTGTATCACATCTCCTCGTGAACCACCTCCCTAAGATCTCAGGCAGAATACACATTCTCCAAAAAGCTTCAAGTTTCTTTAAAACTGTTTCCAAGTGCAGCGTGTCGGGGTAAATTCTGTCTGTCATTAAGTGTGCATTTAAATGGGAGTCAATTCCACAGACAACAAAGTCACAATGCATTCTTTCCGGTAAGGTAAACAACTGCTGTTGAACCTGGAAGTAATAGTTGTGATTTCTTTTTAGCTTAAAGAAGCCATTGACTTTTTCCAAACAAGAGCTCTTTTCTTCGACATACTTTTCAAAGTCCCCATTTTGGATGCAAATGGGGCATTTAACTTCGCCACATCCCAACCCACAACAATCGCATGATGTTAAAAAGTCTGGTGTGGCATGGAGGAAAGGGTACTTCTTATTAATAAACAACCCAGACCGTGTGAGTTGAAAGTTAATGTGGGTGTTTTTCATGTGGGCTTCATATGCTCTTATAGCATAATCTTCATATTTGCAGCCATGCTTGATTGCTTTGGTGTTAATTTTGTAAAGGTGTGGATAGCAAATGGACTTAATTAATGATTGTTAAGGTTGAGCAACATTACTGCGATACACTGCACCACTAACTGAGGCCCATATTCGACCTGCTCAATGCCTAAAAAATCCTGAGCCCTTAGCTTGGTCACGCATGTCCTGTTCAACTATGTTTATGTTTTCGTCTGACACATTGATCATGACTTCCTTGCACTTCTCCAGCAGTTCTGGATAATCAAGATCTAAGTTGCTGGGGTCATAAAGATCTGAAATAACAGGCACGTTTCGGCTTTTTGCGACAAACTGCTCGGCATACGGATCTATTAAGCTAAGAACTGAAGCCTTTGTCTCACACTTGTTTAGCTCTTCGTAGAAGCTGTCCATTTCCGCTTCAGAAATCGGATGTGATGGAATGGCGGTACTTGTTGTAACATTGCTGTGTTGACCTTCATGGCAACTCATCACTGTATTTAGTGAATCAATTTGAGTGTCAAGGTTTTCCTTGAGCTTTTTAGCAGAGCTAAAATCAATATTCCTCACCCTTTCATAGGAAACTTTGCTCACATAAGTTGGCAAGAGCCACGAACACTTCACTTGCATGCATGCCATCTTCCCATTGACAAGTGTCCAGCATTCGATGTAAAACATGGCGCTGGCAACATGAGAACACGATTCGGTGAGCCCAGCTTTACATCCTAAACAGTGAGCTGAGAGAATTGTTCCATCGGTATCAGCAATATCCATACATTTACCAGAGGATCATTCACACGCTGCTAATGACAAACTTTAGCAACAACCACATACTTGCCGGAAATCACTTTTCCTTGTACCGAAGCCAGAAACCCCGACACTACTTGATTATACACTTCCAGGCTTTTGTAATTTTTAAACTGATCGTTCGTGTAGAAACTTGTTAGTAGAACTAGGTAGCTGAATAAATCAGACTGCTCGATGGGCGGCAAACATTCAGGACCAAACTGATCGAAAGGGATATTTGCTGGGTCGACACCAACTATGGAAATCTTCTGAAGGTATCGGCACTTTACGTGGCTTTCCAATTATGCAGCGTAATCAGAGAGCGCAGGAACCTTTCCACTAAGCTTTTCGATTTCATTTCCCTCGCTTTTCGGGGCTGAATCCATGCTGAATTCACAGAACAGACCAAAGAACGCAAGAACTATACAGTGCTGACTTGCTATTATCATAAATTTCACACTCTGGAGGGGCACAAATATGGCCGACGTCCATATTTGGAAAATCTTGTGACGTCACGTGAAAACCAAGAATACCTTGTAGCCATTTCTTGAACTGGTCTAGTATCTCTTCTGTTACTGCATTGCTGCTCGCAGCAGTTCCGTTTGTTTCCATTTGCACCAGTTCTTTGAGGTATTCACTAGCGTCATCTACGTAATCGTCATCGTCATCTACATATTCTCCATCGTTATCTTCTACGTCATCACCATCGTTATCTTCTACGTCATCGCCATTGTTATCTTCTACGTCATCGCCATTGTTATCTTCTACGTAATCGTCATCGTCTACGTAATCACCATTGTCATCTACGTGATCACCATCGTCATCTTCAGCGTGATCGTCATCAAAATCTTTGTTATCGTCATCGTCAGAAGAAATTGACTGGATATCCATTTTCGTTTCTTGATGTTTCGTCTTGGTGACTTCATCTTTGTCTTCTTCATGCTCTTCGTCTTGGTCATTGGAGGAAAGTTCCTTGAATGTTGTGTGTTTTAAATATAGCCGATACCTGTGGAAAATAATTAACGTATATCAGTTGATAATACCAATATTGTACTTAAGGTCTTTTAAATTAACTTTTCCTGTTCTATTTGATTCAAGACGTCATTCTCAACCACTCGTTAACTAGAGCATGTTACATTATGCACCAACAATTAAAGATAATCCACAAACAGCTCAAACATAACTTAAGTGAGCAGTGGGAAAACAGTAGCTGTTTAAGATTAGGCATAATTAATTTAAGATTACAGTCAACCTCTGCAAAGGATTATTCTAGTGGTATGCTGGCACACAAACCTGTATTCAAAGAAACTTCAATATTACTTAAGTATATGATCTTGTAATGGTTTAATCAAGAAAATAATCCATAAGCACCTCCCTCATTCCCTGTGGGATGGCATAATTTTTTGACCCCTCCTGCCTACCTAAATTTCCAGACAGCTGGAAACCCCAAACCAGGTTTCAAGGGACAGTTGAATACTGACCCTGAATTTATCAACGAATTTCTGCAATGCCCAAACACCTGCAAACACAGTTCTTCAAGGAAATCCCAAAAAATAATAATAAATGTAGGTTGTGGTAAAAAAGATGACCCCTTTATAGGCTACTTAATTTTGTTTTGGATCACACCCCCTCTCCTACTCAGATTTCAAGGATCCAGGATTCTTCAATTCTTTCCATGAGAGCTTCTTTCATATCCCCAGTTGACGAAAATATATTCTTGCTTAAATAACAAAATTCTGATGACAACAGAAAAAGTATCCTGGACACGTTATTATGCAGTGATACCACTATAAAACTACTTGAAGTTATTTCAAATGAAATGACCAATGAAATTTATAGTGATATCCATTCCACTGGCTTACAACCTGCAAGAATTAATAGTTTTCCTAACATGCATAAGGATTGGCCCCAGGTTATCTTCCCCTTTTGGCACAGTCTCTTGTATAATTGGTACAAATACAAAATTTAGCTAAGTGCTCTCAGCACTTCTTATTCCACCAAAACACAGTGCACAGGATACCTCATTCGTTTAAGTGAATGTGCAGTTCCAGAAAATATCCATACTTCCCCCACAGAAGGGATTGAAATTTCCTTGGGGGTGGGGGATTTTGTAAGACCAAAAAATTTAAAGAAATGTATGAAGCTTAGCTGGAATTTCCAGAGGGGTGGGGAGATGTTAGAAAAAATCCCTTCTACGGGGGGGGGGGGGTCGAATATTTTCTGGAACTAAACAATTACAAATTATTTTATCAAGGAAATAAGCCCCACAGGGTCTGACCTAAAGGTCAAAACTGGAGGAAACAGTTATTTTCCATGTGCATATTCAGAAAGTACTTATGGTATGACAGAATATAGAATCTATACACTAGACAAAATCTGAAGTTGCCTAAAATGAGTACACTTTAGGTGCTGGTATGGAAAAACAGATGGATTGGTTTTGTGTCATTCATACTTTTCAAGGAATGTTTCTTAAGTAGCTGTTGTTTACAAAAATTAAATTTTGCAGGCAATCAAATCTGTTGCAATAAGCATCTTGTCCTAAAAAACATCAAACATTATCATCAAATATTGTTTTGGGTGACAATAATATTTGCCATCAACATATAGATTGTTGAGTAGTAAGGAAATAGTTAACACACCCCGAGAGTGCACTTATATAAGCACCGCCACATGGTTATTTTTTGAGAATGAGAAAGAAGTGCATAATTTTGTACTTCTCGAGTGATCTTAAAAAACCCTGAAGTGCTTAAATATAACTCAACCATGCACACAAGGAGCAAGTTGACTATTTGCTTTATAAAATGCTTAAGAAATTGCATGTAGATTCATACTCATGACATAAGCAGACATACTTTATATACTCCAACTGACCAATTGTATTGAGCATAATAATTATTCCTTGGAAATTTTATAAACAATAAAAGGAAAGCAGTAGGGATGGGTGAAGTGTCATTTACTTATGTTATATGCTGTTTTGACATTAATACCAATAGCACTTGTGGGTCATACATGGCCATACCTTTCATCTGTATGTTTCAGCTTGTGCTTTCCTTGTAGGTGGTTGTGAAGTCGGCATACAACAGTGCTACAGCCTATAAATGGACAAACTCGCCTTCTGTAGATTCGGGCAGGCTTGTTTCTTTCACCTTTTTTCTCTGATTTATTCCGTATGTCAAATATTGATAGGGCTGAGTTTGATTTTGTAGGACTCCATTTATGAACTGCTCTTAGATGACGGGGTAAATGAACTACCATCTTCTTGCATTTTGAAACTGGACAAACATGCTTCTTCCACTTTGATGTCTCTTTCCTGTTCACATCAACATCCAACATCTTGGAAATAACGACAAAAAAAATTGAATGTAAAAGGGAGCATGATGTCCCATCTATTAGCATGAAAGCTCCAACAAAACAACCATCAACAAAAATTACACCAGGAAAATTCCTAAATATCTCTATAAAATAAGAGATTTTGAGATAGGTAAGGTGTGAAATGACCTTAATTGCAGAATTTGGACATTTTTTGACAAAAAGATATTCTAAAAAATATCTTACCCCCCAAAATTCCTCAAATCCCTAATTTCATGTCTCCCCCCTTCAAGAAAAAACAATTCATATATATGTGTATGTGTGTGTGTGTTCAGGGATCTGGGAAAGGTGACAGACAGCTTGACAGACAATCTGGCAGTTGAAAACATACCACAGAACAAAGCCACATTACACGAAGACTCAACAAGAATTGGAAAGGACAGAAGCTAACTTTTTAACTTTGAAAGCATTATTCAGCTTCTGACAAATAGATAAGTTAAGTCGGATTGACTGATAATTTTGAAGAAAACTCTGATGAAAGCGATCCACAAGCTCTGGCAAATTATGGGTCGTTAGGTTTGTTATTTTGTTTACAAGTTTAATTTCGAGAAAACAGTGAATCAGGTATCGGTGATTTCACATTTTGCTGTTAATGTGCCAACCAGATTGCTATTGGTTGGTGAAACAAGGAGTCTTTTCGATCAACTTGTTCTTCATTTAAATAACAAAAACATTTCAATTCACTACAAAGCTTACGACAGAGCACGTAGTCGCGATCGTGACACGATCGACCTGGTAAATTAGTCATCTGTTTCCAAAAATCTTACGATGTCATTTCCATATGCTTTCCATATGCTGAATCTATTCATATTCTGCGTTAACATTTACTAGAGTAAGCGGGTTTTCTACAACAAAACAATTTACACACACCTTTTTAGAGCTGTCGTCCATGGACGCCATCTTGGCCGAAAAAATCGGTCATTTCCAGTTCCTCTCGCTTTACCGGAAGTTAATCATCAGAAGCTATCCCTGCTCAATTTACTCTATTTTAACAGATGAATTCGGTTAAATATAACAGTTTCAGCATTAATTTATACCCCTAACAAACATATAGTTAAAAGAAAGAAGAAAACTGCAACTACAAAAAGCAAATTTACAAGTTCGAAAACACAACACCTAGGTTACAAAAGGGAACTTGAGAAAGGTTACAAAAAGGAACAGCAAGTTACAAAAGGGAACACTCTTCTGTTCCCTTTTGTAACTTGTTCCCTAATGTAACACTGAACTTGTTACAAAAGGGAACAAATTCCCTTTTGTAACCTTCTGGATGTTACATTAGGGAACAAAGTTACAAAAAGGAACAGAAAAACATTCCCTTTTGTAACATGAATCTAATCATTCATTCATTCATTCATTCATTCACTTGTCTTACTAATAACAGAATTGTACACAACATACTTTACTGCTGTGGGACACCATGCTTGTTCCAATATCCGTAATGGAAATTTACCATTAGCACTTCAGTGTTCTTGTAAAATTTAAATACCATTGGTTGTTCTCCAGACACAATAACCTCACACCTTTTCAATGAATCCTGAAAATTCTTTTTCAAAACGCTGTTTTTGTCCACCTCAACACCATCGACATTGTTGTGTAGTCATTTAGGAGATATTAGCTTTACTGAGGCAGAGAAGTACTCCCTTTCATGTCGCATATCTAATCTGCTTTATTCATCACGATCATTCTCTATATCCAGTACAATTCTACTTTCACACAGGGCTAGTACTTTTACATCATGCAGTAGTTTCACAATATTACAGTAACGAGTGATCAGTATAATAGCATAACAATGTTGCTATGGTAATCAATACACTACAGACATCCATCCAAATACTGTGCTCTTCGAACTTTTATCTTGTGGATGAGTTCAGTATTAGTTTTGACGAATTCGTGCCCAAAGTTTGTGCGACAAATGATGTCCTCACTTAAACAGGAAAAAAGCTCTCCTGGTAAATCCATTGAAAACTCTCCAAATCACGGATTTGCTAGATTTGGTTTCACATGTAAGCGACGAATAATTTTCTGGTGAATCTTCCTCAACGCCCTAGCAACCATGCCTCTAAAAAGTAAGAGCTGCTGCACATTTTCAAATCAAGATTTCTGGCTGAACTTCTCTTCCAAAGTTTGGGTGGCACTTTTCAAGCTGCCTGAAAAATCCATTTACCCTTCTGATTCCATCGCCAGTAGAAACCTTGTCCAAGCAACTTGATTTTACTTGAACAAGAGCTGGACAATGCCATCTTGAATTTTACCTAGAGATCTCTGGGCCAGTCTCATGCACCATCCAGGGGGTGGTCCGGCCCCACTGTGAGTATCAGTCTGACACCCTTACACTTAGCTCTTGCCAGGTATGTATGGCTGGTCTACTTGCCGATTGCAATCGTGACGTTTGTGAAATGATCTTGAAGGTAATGTATTCTTTTAACTTCTGCGAATCACTTGTGACAGAGAGAAGGTCTGGCTGATTATGCCTCCTATAATCGAGGGTAGTCATGGAATGATGGCTGATATGGTAATTCCACTCAGCTTCCATTAGTTTCTCAAAATGCTCAGCATCTTCAAGGAGACCTCTATCTCTCTCAGGCAAAAAGCATCCAAAAACTTTAATTGTGAAGCCAAGGCTGTCATTGATAATAATTTCAAATTCTGGAATGAGGAAAGGGTCCAGCATCTTTTTTACAACAAATCTGTCGTTCATTAACTTCATATTCCAGTCGTTTAAGCTCTTTAGCCCTGATGTTCATTGACACAGTTCTTTGAAGTTCTTATACACGGCCTGTCGTGGCACTGGCGAATGATCTTTCACTACAGAGCGAGGAGTTTTTTGTTTCGGTTTAGGATTATCGTGAGTTCTTTTTGGCATATTCAGCACAGGTAACGTGCCAAATCTTTTCCCGTCATTTTCTCTGAATGAACTGCAAAAGAAAACAAGGTAATTTAAGTAAAGAAATACT